>NC_053392.1:449113996-449413996 GCF_905171765.1 Bufo bufo
TTGTAGAGTTGAGCGAACACCTGGATGTTCGGGTTCGAGAAGTTCGGCCGAACTTACCGGAAATGTTCGGGTTCGGGATCCGAACCCGACCCGAACTTCGTCCCGAACCCGAACCCCATTGAAGTCAATGGGAACCCGAACTTTACGGCACTAAAAAGGCTGTAAAACAGCCCAGGAAAGGGCTAGAGGGCTGCAAAAGGCAGCAAAATGTAGTTAAATCCCCTGCAAACAAATGTGGATAGGGAAATGAATTAAAATAAAATAAATAAAAATTAACCAATATCAATTGGAGAGAGGTCCTATAGCAGAGAATCAGGCTTCATGTCAGCAGAGAATCAGTCTTCATGTCATAGCAGAGAATCAGGCTTCACGTCACCCAAAACTGGAACAGTCTATTGTCAGATATTTAGGCCCCGGCACCCAGGCAGAGGAGAGAGGTCCCATAACATAGAATCTGGCTTCATGTCAGCAGAGAATCAGTCTTCATGTCATAGCAGAGAATCAGGCTTCATGTCATAGCAGAGAATCAGGCTTCACGTCACCCACCACTGGAACAGTCCATTGTCAGATATTTAGGCCCAGGCACCCAGGCAGAGGAGAGAGGTCCCATAGCAGAGATTCAGGCTTCATGTCAGCAGAGAATCAGTCTTCATGTCATAGCAGAGAATCATGCTTCACGTCACCCAACATTGGAACAGTCCATTGTCATATAATTTAGGCCCCGGCACCCAGACAGAGGAGAGAGGTCCCATAACAGAGATTCAGGCTTCATGTCAGCGACTCAGCAGAGAATCAGTCTTCATGTCATAGCAGAGAATCAGGCTTCATGTCACCCACCACTGGAACAGGCCACTGTCAGATATTTTTAGGCCCCGGCACCCAGACAGAGGAGAGAGGTCCCATAACAGAGATTCAGGCTTCATGTCAGCAGAGAATCAGTCTTCATGTCATAGCAGAGAATCAGGCTTCATGTCACCCACCACTGGAACAGTCCATTGTCATATATTTAGGCCCCGGCACCCAGACAGAGGAGAGAGGTCCCATAGCAGAGAATCTGGCTTCATGTCAGCAGAGAATCAGTCTTCATGTCATAGCAGAGAATCAGGCTTCACGTCACCCACCACTGGAACAGTCCATTGTCATATATTTAGGCCCCGGCACCCAGACAGAGGAGAGAGGTCCCATAGCAGAGAATCTGGCTTCATGTCAGCAGAGAATCAGTCTTCATGCCATAGCAGAGAATCATGCTTCACGTCACCCACCACTGGAACAGTCCATTGTCACATATTTAGGCCCCGGCACCCAGGCAGAGGAGAGAGGTCCCATAGCAGAGAATCTGGCTTCATGTCAGTACGTGGAGGGGTGTGCACAGGTACTGTTCCACCATGTTAGTGAAATGTTGCCTCCTGCTAACACGTTCCGTATCAGGTGGTGGTGCAGTTAGCTGTGGCGTGGTGACAAAACTTTTCCACATCTCTGCCATGCTAACCCTGCCCTCAGAGGAGCTGGCCGTGACACAGCTGCGTTGGCGACCTCTTGCTCCTTCTCTGCCTTCGCCTTGGGCTTCCACTTGTTACCCTGTGACATTTGGGAATGCTCTCTGTAGCGCGTCTACCAACGTGCGCTTGTACTCGCGCATCTTCCTATCACGCTCCAGTGCAGGAAGTAAGGTGGGCACATTGTCTTTGTACCGGGGATCCAGCAGGGTGGAAACCCAGTAGTCCGCACACGTTAAAATGTGGGCAACTCTGCTATAGTTGCGCAGGCACTGCAGCATGTAGTCGCTCATGTGTGCCAGGCTGCCCAGAGGTAAGGACAAGCTGTCCTCTGTGGGAGGCGTATCGTCATCGTCCTGCGTTTCCCCCCAGCCACGCACCAGTGATGGGCCCGAGCTGCGTTGGGTGCCACCCCGCTGTGAACATGCTTCATCCTCATCCTCCTCCACCTCCTCCTCATCCTCGTCCTCCTCGTCCTCCAGTAGTGGGCCCTGTCTGGCCACATTTGTACCTGGCCTCTGCTGTTGCAAAAAACCTCCCTCTGAGTCACTTCGAAGAAACTGGCCTGAAAGTGCTAAAAATGACCCCTCTTCCTCCTCCTCCTCCTTTTCCTGGGCCACCTCCTCTTCCATCATCGCCCTAAGTGTTTTCTCAAGGAGACATAGAAGTGGTATTGTAACGCTGATAATGGCGTCATCGCCACTGGCCATGTTGGTGGAGTACTCAAAACAGCGCAACAGGGCACACAGGTCTCACATGGAGGCCCAGTCATTGGTGGTGAAGTAGTGCTGTTCCGCAGTGCGACTGACCCGTGCGTGTTGCAGCTGAAACTCCACTATAGCCTGCTGCTCCTCGCACAGTCTGTCCAGCATGTGCAAGGTGGAGTTCCACCTGGTGGGCACGACGCATATGAGGCAGTGAGCGGGAACGCCGAAGTTACGCTGTAGCGCAGACAGGCGAGCAGCGGCAGGATGTGAACGCAGGAAGCGCGAACAGACGGCCCGCACTTTATGCAGCAGCTCTGACATGTCGGGGTAGTTGCGAATGAACTTCTGCACCACCAAATTCAGCACATGCGCCAGGCAAGGGATGTGCGTCAAGCCGGCTAGTCCCAGAGCTGCAACGAGATTTCGCCCATTATCGCACACCACCAGACCGGGCTTGAGGCTCACCGGCAGCAACCACTCGTCGGTCTGTTGTTCTATACCCCGCCACAAATCCTGTGTGGTGTGGGGCCTGTCCCCCAAACATATGAGTTTCAGAATGGCCTGCTGACGTTTACCCCGGGCTGTGCTGAAGTTGGTGGTGAAGGTGTGTGGCTGACTGGATGAGCAGGTGGAAGAAGAGGAGGAGGAAGCTGAGTAGGAGGCAACAGGAGGCAAAGAATGTTGCCCTGCGATTCTTGGCGGCGGAAGGACGTGCGCCAAACAGCTCTCCGCCTGGGGCCCAGCCGCCACTACATTTACCCAGTGTGCAGTTAGGGAGATATAGCGTCCCTGGCCGTGCTTACTGGTCCACGTATCTGTGGTTAGGTGGACCTTGCCACAGATGGCGTTGCGCAGTGCACACTTGATTTTATCGGATACTTGGTTGTGCAGGGAAGGCACGGCTCTCTTGGAGAAGTAGTGCCGGCTGGGAACAACATACTGTGGGACAGCAAGCGACATGAGCTGTTTGAACCAGCCTAAATGACAGCATTTCATAGGCCAGTAGTTTAGAAATGCTGGCATTCAGGGCCAGGGATCGAGGGTGGCTAGGTGGGAATTTACGCTTTCTCTCAAATGTTTGTGAGATGGAGAGCTGAACGCTGCCGTGTGACATGGTTGAGATGCTTGGTGACGCAGGTGGTGGTGTTGGTGGTACATCCCATGTTTGCTGGGCGGCAGGTGCCAACGTTCCTCCAGAGGCGGAGGAAGAGGCCGAGGCGGCAGCAGAAGAGGTAGCAGGGGGAGCCTGAGTGACTTCCTTGTTTTTAAGGTGTTTACTCAACTGCAGTTCATGCTTTGCATGCAGGTGCCTGGTCATGCAGGTTGTGCTAAGGTTCAGAACGTTAATGCCTCGCTTCAGGCTCTGATGGCACAGCGTGCAAACCACTCGGGTCTTGTCGTCAGCACATTGTTTGAAGAAGTGCCATGCCAGGGAACTCCTTGAAGCTGCCTTTGGGGTGCTCGGTCCCAGATGGCAGCGGTCAGTAGCAGGCGGAGTCTCTTGGCGGCGGGTGTTCTGCTTTTGCCCACTGCTCCCTCTTTGTCTTTTGCTACGCTGTTGGCTCGGTCTCACCACTGCCTCTTCCTCCGAACTGTGAAAGTCAGTGGCACGACCTTCATTCCATGTGGGGTCTAGGACCTCATCGTCCCCTGCATCGTCTTCCACCCAGTCTTGATCCCTGACCTCCTGTTCAGTCTGCACACTGCAGAAAGACGCAGCAGTTGGCACCTGTGTTTCGTCATCATCAGAGACATGCTGAGGTGGTATTCCCATGTCCTCATCATCAGGAAACATAAGTGGTTGTGCGTTAGTGCATTCTATCTCTTCCACCCCTGGGGAAGGGCTAGGTGGATGCCCCTGGGAAACCCTGGCAGCAGAGTCTTCAAACAGCATAAGAGACTGCTGCATAACTTGAGGCTCAGACAGTTTCCCTGATATGCATGGGGGTGATGTGACAGACTGATGGGCTTGGTTTTCATGCGCCATCTGTGCGCTTTCTGCAGAAGACTGGGTGGGAGATATAGTGAACGTGCTGGATCCACTGTCGGCCACCCAATTGACTAATGCCTGTACCTGCTCAGGCCTTACCATCCTTAGAACGGCATTGGGCCCCACCAAATATCGCTGTAAATTCTGCTGGCTACTGGGTCCCGAGGTAGTTGGTTCACTAGGACGCAGTGGCGTACCGCCCATAGAGGCAGACCACGCCACTGCTATGGGGCCCGCGGCACTGGGGGGCCCGTAGCGCAGAGAAGGCCCCGCCCACACTACTTGGCCCCGCCCACGCATTACCTGCAGGCTGGCTATGGGCCGGCTATGCTATGCTATGTCTGCGGCTGCTTTTCTCCCCAGCAGCAGCAACGTCATCAAACTTATCTTATCTAATCTTCCGCAATCGCACAGACCTCCCCGGGCCCCCCCCCTTGACCTGAGACTGATCCTCTGTCTGACCTCAGTGTCTCAGAGTAGACATCACGTGACCTGACCTCCTCCTGACCCAGACCGTCTGCCGGGCCCGGAATCATTCAAACCAGCCTGCACGAGCCGCTGGCCAATCAGCACAGGCAACTCTCTGTTGAGGCAGCTGCTGATTGGCCAGTGGCGCAAGTGGGCGGGCGGGAGAATCGGCTCGAACTTCGCTGTCGGCCGTCACCAGAGTCAGTGCCTGCCCTGAGCTGAGGACGGAGAGACTGGAGTCGGAGACGAGCTGACTGAGCCACAGGGAGGATTCGAGGTCGAGGAAGAAGGAATCAAGGAAGGAAGATTCTGAAGTAAGTGACTGTCAGTGTCAGACTGAGTGAGCAGTGTGCATGCACCGGTCCGGCTGTGTCCCTGGCTGGTAGCGCCTGGGCCTGGCCTGAAGTAAGTCACAGTCTGGGGCCTGGCCTGGGGCTGGGCCCCTCTATGTTTTGGGCCCGGGGTCTCCTCTGGCTCTGCTCCGCCTCCTTCCCTTAAGTTTCATCCTATGTCCAGGCACTGGGCCGGGTGGGCCCCCTCTCCTATGTATGGTGGGGCCGTGGGGGTCTTTTTTGGCTCTCCTTCCTTGCATCCTCTGTCCAGGGACTCCAGGCACTGACTGGGCCCCCCTATGTTTGGGGGGGTCTCCTCTGGCGCCGCCGCACCCCTCCTTCCCTTGCATCCTCTGTCCAGGCACTGGGCCCCTCTATTATATGGGGCCCGGGGTCTCCTCTGGCTCTGCTCTGCCTCCTTCCCTTAGGATGAAACTTATGTCCAGGCACTGGGCCCCTCTATTATATGGGGCCCGGGGTCTCCTCTGGCTCTGCTCTGCCTCCTTCCCTTAAGTTTCATCCTATGTCCAGGCACTGGGCCGGGTGGGCCCCCTATATGTATGGTGGGGCCGTGGGGGTCTTTTTTGGCTCTACTCCTCCTTCCCTTGCATCCTCTGTCCAGGGACTCCAGGCACTGGGCCCCTCTATGTTTGGGGGTCTCCTCTGGCGCCGCACCCCTCCTTCCCTTGCATCCTCTGTCCAGGCACTGGGCCCCTCTATGTTTGGGGGTCTCCTATGGCTCCGCTCCCTCCTATCATCCTCAGACTTGATGTAAAGTGTCATCCTTTCACTTCTTGAGATTGTTTTCTGTGTTTGGAGCCTCCTCTTTAACTTGCAGATAAACCCGGCGCAGACTCTGGTATCCGGCGTCTACAGTCACTGGGGGCTGCATTGTTTTACTGCCGTCGCCGAGCATAAAGTGACCTAATTTTGACGTTCCAGGAGCCGCTGTCCCGGCATGCAACAGGGACGCTACGCTAAATATTGTATGGAGGTGTCAGTGCTGCAGCCAAAATCCTGCAAATTCTGCATCTACAGATCCTCAGCAGTTCACTTCACTGGGGCGGTATTTTACTTGAACATATGAGCCCCATGTAGTGATCTCTCCTGCCCATCTACAGTTGTATAACTAGGCTGTCACTCGTCTCTCAGACTCAGTCAAGTGAAGTACCGTTCTTCGTTCGTCCTGCCGTGTCACTGCCGGCTGCATTCCCTGCAGCAGTGACACGGCATGCTAGATTCCCATTACAGACGAAAATAGTGCTTGTCTCCTTGATTTTTTTTCACTGACCCCATGTCAGTAAAAAGTAAAACTATTGTTTTGTTTTGTGAATAGTCTAGACATGTTAAAAGTGGAAAATGGAAATGTGGCCACATAGTAAATATCTTACTGATTTGACTGTGTGTTTTGATCCTTCCTCAGAATTGCATTTTGAATATACCCTTGAGCTGCACAGCACAGAGGAAGAAGTTTGTCAGAAAAGCAAGCAGAGGAGAAGAGGACGCTAGTAGTGACCTCAGCACAGAAAGAAGAAGCTTGAACACGTAAGTACTGCTGACTAGGCAGTGCACCCACATGATCTGTCCTACTACAACTTGTTGGATAAGAGGTAGAGGGAAGACCATGACCTCCAGAACGGTGAATAATTGAATTCTCAATTAAGTCGTTCTGGATCATCTTTTCCCATAATTCACTATGACTTGTGTGGTTCCTCTGTTATTTCTATTAGACAGTTGTCGGTTCAATACCAACTGTATGTTACTGACCCCAGGGAGGGTCCTTACACAGCATACCACTGTCAGCACTGATTGGTGAATGTCAACCTGTAAAGGGAAACACCACTAGCTGATAACAACCAGTTGGCATTAAATTTACTAACTTGTAATAGGAATAATAGAGGCACAGCAAAACATAGAGTAAAAGAAGTTCCAGAGTTATTTAATGGAAAACACATTTATTATAACAGACAAGTAAGGCTACTTTCACACTTGCGGCAGAGAGATCCGGCAAGCAGTTCCGTAGCCGGAACTGCCTGCCGGATCAGGCAAAATGTATGCTAACTGATGGCATTAGTAAGACTGATCAGGATCCTGATCAGTCTTAAAAATGCCTGATCAGTCGAAAAAATGCATTGAAATGCCGGATCCGTCTTTCCGGTGTCATCCGGCAAAAACGGATCAGGCATTTATTTTTTCACCTTTTTTTCAGTCTGCGCATGCGCAGACCGGAAGGACGGATCCGGCATTCCGGTATTCTGAATGCCGGATCCGGCACTAATACATTCCTATGGGAAAAAATGCCTGATCCGGCATTCAGGCATGTCTTCAGTTTTTTTTAGCCGGAGATAAAACCATAGCATGCTACGGTTTTCTCTTTTGCCTGATCAGTCAAAACGACTGAACTGAAGACATCCTGATGCAAACTGAACGGATTACTCTCCATTCAGAATGCATGGGGATATGCCTGATCAGTTCTTTTCCGGTATTGAGCCCCTGTGACGGAACTCTATGCCGGAAAAGAGCAACGCAAGTGTGAAAGTAGCCTTAGGAGTGATGACTGGCTAATTGCCTCCTTTGCTGGCTGGATTCATTTTTCCATGACAGTAGACACTGCTCTTATCCAGGGGTTATGACCACCCTGCAATACAGCCACGGTGGACATACTTGCACACTATAGGAAAAAAATGGTGAGCAATGTCTGCTGCCTCAGTTCTGGGAAGCTGGTGCTTTTTCCTGTATTGTGCAAGCACGGCCACCGCTGCTGGAATGCAGGGTGGTCATAACCATGGAAGCAATATGAACAATCACAATATATTGGTAAGTGTCATGTATTAACTTTACATGATAAATGCCATTTGCTAAAGTGAGACAATCACAACCCATTTAAAATTACTTTTCTGAGAAGCCTAGTAATGATTTTGTGTCCGAACATTATACGTCTTGTATATGGCATTTATTTATCATCCCTTTGGCAGTCTCTATGTCAGATTATGTGATGTACCTGATCTTCTATTTTCATAACCACACACATAGAAGGTAGGAGAAATAGACTTCCTAAGGCTACTTTCACACTTTCGGCAGTGTGATCCGGCGGGCAGTTCCGTCGTCGGAACTGCCCGCCGATCTGCCGCTGACTGAAAGCATTTGTGAGACGGATCCGGATGCGTGTCCGTCTCACAAATGCATTGCAAGGACGGATCCGTCTCTCCGCTAGTCATGCGGACAGACGGATCCGTCTTGTACATTTTTTCACATTTCTACCGGTCTGCGCATGCGCAGGTCGGAAGGACGGATCCGGCATTCAGGCATGTCTTCAGTTTTTTTCGCCAAAGAGAAAACCGTAGCATGCTGTGGTTTTCTCTTTTGTCTGATCAGTCAAAAAGACTGAACTGAAGACATCCTGATGCAAACTGAACGGATTACTCTCCATTCAGAATGCATGGGGAGAAAACTGATCAGTTCTTTTCTGGTATAAAGCCCCTGTGATGGAACTCTATGCCGGAAATCAAAAACGCAAGTGTGAAAGTACCCTAAGGCCTCTTTCACACTTGCGTTGTCCGGATCCGGTGTATACTCCACTTGCCGGAATTACACTCCGGATCCGGAAAAACGCAAGTGTACTGAAAGCATTTGAAGACGGAACCGTCTTCAAAATGCTTTCAGTGTTACTATGGCACCCAGGACGCTATTAAAGTCCTGGTTGCCATAGTAGGAGCGGGGGAGCAGTATACTTACAGTCCGCGCGGCTCCCGGGGCGCTCCAGAATGACGTCAGAGCGCCCCATGCGCATGGATGACGTGTCCATGCGATCACGTGATCCATGCGCTTGGGGCGCCCTGACGTCACTCTGGAGCGCCCGGGGAGCCGCACGGATGGTAAGTATGCTGCTCCCCCGCTCCCCGCTACACTTTACCATGGCTGCCGGGACTTTAGCGTCCTGGAAGCAATGGTAACCATTCAGAAAAAGCTAAATGTCGGCTCCGGCAATGCGCCGAAACGACGTTTAGCTTAAGGCCGGATCCGGATCAATGCCTTTCAATGGGCATTAATTCCGGATCCGGCCTTGCGGCAAGTGTTCAGGATTTTTGGCCGGAGCAAAAAGCGCAGCATGCTGCGGTATTTTCTCCGGCCAACAGACGTTCCGTTCCGGAACTGAAGACATCCTGATGCATCCTGAACGGATTTCTCTCCATTCAGAATGCATTAGCATAATCCTGATCAGGATTCTTCCGGCATAGAGCCCCGACGACGGAACTCTATGCCGGAAGACAATAACGCAAGTGTGAAAGAGCCCTAAGGCTACTTTCATATGTGTGGCACAGCCACCTGCAGGCTCAGGCTATTCTGGCAGATAATGCCGGGAATCGGCCATTCAAAAACCATTGCATGTAGCATGGAAGTTGAACCATTTTAATTAAAATAACTTGGCAGCAAGATATAACACTATTTCTTGCTGTAGCGTGTATGTGTCTTGCTCTGCCTATGATTGTTCACTCTCTAGTTCACTCATCATGCCCCCTCACCTCTCCATAGACTTCTATGTTACCTGTAATATGACAACTCAATTTCCCCCCCAGATGCCTTTGCAGAATAAAAACCTAATTAGGACTTGAGGGATGGAAGAAAGGAGCGTAAAATTGGAAATAGGGTCATTTTCTCATGATTATACTGAGTATATATCACACAGTGTCCTTTATTTGCCTGTTCTATCACATTTACAAAAGTTATGAGATAGTTAGTAAACATCAAAGGTTATTTATACTGTTTCTGCAGAGTGTCCTGATGTCAAGTTACCAACATCTCAGTGGCGCTCAGAAGCGCAAAAAAAAGATAGAGGAAAGCCAAAAAACTGGAAAACTTCCAAAAATTACTAGTTTCTTTAATGTTCCTAGCTGTGGTGAAAGTTCTTCTGTTACTGAACCCACCCAGAATGTAGAAGGCATGCCAGAAAGTCTTACCCCCTCAGCTGCCATAGTGCAGGAGTCTGTACAGGTCGGCGACCCCAGTACTGTAGCTGACTTGCACGGTATCCCTGAATTAAGTACAGAACCAAGTGAAAGTGAGCCAAGTTGCTCTGATGATGTTGAATTATCTAGCAGTGATTTAGCCACTGGTGCTGATGCCACTGGTATAAATATAGATTTGGCTTCTGAAAAATATGTCACAGACAGAGCAAACTTCCCAGTAACTATTACAGATGCCAGTGTGAAGAGATTTGTTATTGCCAATGGTCCTTGTAGACCTCCAGGACCTCATAAAGATGAGCAAAAAAGGTGCTTTTCTGAGACCTACTATGAAAGGGTAACTAAGACTGGCCACACATTTCCAATTACTTGGCTATGTTACTCTCCAAAATTAAATGCTGTATACTGTGAGCCATGTTGGCTGTTTGGAGATCGAAAGAAATTGGGGTTAAACCCAGCTTGGGCCAAAGGCATACAAAATTGGAAAGGCTTATCGACCAAAATACAGATTCATGAAAGTTCACAGACTCATATTGACGCTTGTGTGATTTATGATCAGTGGCAACGGGAGGGAACAATTGACCAGGAAA
The DNA here is from genome assembly GCF_905171765.1 of Bufo bufo. Classification (NCBI taxonomy): domain Eukaryota; kingdom Metazoa; phylum Chordata; class Amphibia; order Anura; family Bufonidae; genus Bufo; species Bufo bufo. The sequence continues at coordinate 449,124,544 of NC_053392.1, forward strand.
CTGAAAGCCAAATTAGAAAAGAAAAAAACTTCTGGAGGCAAGTTTTAAAACGCATTGTTAATGTCACCATGACAATGGCAATGGCAAATATGGCGTTTCGTGGTCACAGAGAAAAAGTTGGAAAAGTCAACAGTGGTAATTTCCTTGCAATCATAGAGTTGCTAGCGGAGTATGATCCCCTCCTAAAACAATTGCTACAATTACCAGAGCGCACTGCAAAATATATAAGCCCCCGAATTCAAAACGAATTAATAGATATTTTATCCAAAACGGTTCAACATCAGATTTTGTCGGATGTGAAGCAATCGCATTTTTATTCCTTGATTATTGACACAACTCAAGACATTGCAAAGATAGACCAGATGAGTCAGGTGGTGAGATATGTATCTATAGAGAGAGATAAAAACATGAGAGCCACAGAAGTTTGTATTCACGAGAGTTTTCTTGGCTTTCAGGCAGTGCATGACCAGAGTGCTGCTGGTATAGAAAAGGAAATCTTGGAATGTATTGATAGGCACGGTCTGTCATTAGATAAGTGTCGTGGTCAGGGATATGATGGAGCGGCCACAATGAGTGGGGTCTACTCTGGTGTGCAGACTCGCATTTTACAAAGAGAAAAAAATGCTCTCTATGTTCATTGTGCAGCCCATAATTTGAATTTAGTCCTGCAGAATGCCGTTTCTGACAGCACAGAAATGTCCTGCTTTAATGATATGGTACAAACATTGTAACAATTCTTTGGGGAAAGTATAAGGCGTTGGGAAATTCTTTCTTCGTTCCAAAGCCAGTCTTCTATAACTTTAAAGAAATTATGCCCAACACGATGGTCATCTCGGTATGAAGCATTGCTTGCCCTTCGTTTTCGCTTTCCAGACGTTTTGAAATCCCTGTCAAAACTTATTCTTACTTCCTCCAAAAAAAGTGAGAGAGATGAGGCAATGAGACTTAAAAAGAAAATGGAGTCATTCAACTTTGTTTTCCTAATTGTCCTTCAAACAAAAGTTTTTCAGAGTGTTAGTGCTCTGTCTATCATGCTCCAGGCTAAAAGCATGGATTTATCGAAAGCAACTAATTTGATAAAGAATGTAGCTGATGAACTTTCAAGCTATAGAAACAATTTTGAAATGGCCAAAGAAAGTGCTGTCTCACTAGCAAGCACTTGGAACATTTCTCCACATTTTGACAACAAACGCACTCCCAAGGTGAAAAGTCATTTTGATGAGATTTGTGTTGATCACAGATTGCAAAATCCGGAAGAGAGGTTCAAAGTCACAGTTTTTTACAACTGCTTAGACATAATCATAAACCAACTAAATAACAGATTTACAAGAATGAATCAGGTTGTGGAACGTTTTCATATCATTCAGCCAGCAGCTCTGGCTGCCGTATCTGATGACACTTTGTTTGAAGCCGCGTCAAATCTGCAGAAAAAATATGAAAAAGATCTGTCGCCAGAATTTCCAGGGCAGCTCCTTAGCTTTAGGTCTGCACTTAAACCTGAAATTGCAAAGTCATCTTCTGTGAAAGACCTTGCAGATTTGCTTTTTGTGGAGAACAATGCACTTTCATCCCATCTGCCAGATGTGTGCATAGCTTTCCTGTTGTTCCTGACTCTACCAGTTACTGTGGCTTCTGCTGAAAGGTCCTTCTCAAAACTGAAGTTGATAAAGAATTATTTGAGAAGTACAATGTCTGAGCAAAGACTTTCTGGCCTTGCTATCCTAAGCATTGAAAATGCCAGGGCAAAACAGCTAGACATAGACCATATAATCAACACTTTTGCAGAAAGCAAAGCACGTAGACAACCGTTCTAAAATTAAAGGTACACCGTAAGTATGCCGGTTGGAAAAGTTTTTCTTACAGAAATGGGTGACTAAGTGGTTCTACTAAGTATTTTCCAGGATTTGAATCAGTTATAGATCAAACCTGGCAGAGTGGTTCAATTATGTTATGCATTCCAAATTGGGTTTTTTCATTATTTAAGATGCATAACAACCCAGATTACCTGTAAATGTTAACTGTTTTCATCACTTCACCCATTTCTGTTTATGAAAGTTTATTAGTTTTCGTTATATCAGTTGTGTGATGTTTGCATGAAGTTGTTCTATATCTTTTTACTTTTAGGGGTTCTTTATGTCTGCGCTGGAGGCCTCGTTTGGGGCCCTCCAGAAAGACACATAGTAAGTTAGACACAGCTGGAAACAAAAATCCTGCATGCAGGACTTTTTTCTCCAGTAAAATACAGGATATTGACTGGAAACGGTAGTCAGTGGAATCTGTTCAGCTTTGTTTGGGTCAGTTATGTGCCCTATCCAGCTTTTCCGTTATTTTCGATGTTCTGCTCCTTGCAGCCCTTAAACGTTATATTTTTCCAGTTATGTATACAGCTGATGTATGCCCTATTTCATATAACTATATGCCCTTGCTTGTAAGCATGTGAAATAACAATTTAAAAATAAATAATTCACATAAATCTAGCTCTTAAATTAATGATTCTGTAGATACCACTAATTACATTGATTAGTACAATTTTTTCGATTGGTATATTACACAGAAAAATTCCAGGCCTGTTAATTAAAAAGGAGTTCTTGGTTTTCAGGCCTGACTAAAATGTATTCACAAATTTTATCAATGTAAGATCTAACAGAATACATTGGCAATAATACCTATCAATAATAAGGACTTTCATTATAGGGTATAAAGCAGCCGTACATATAACATTGGAACAGAAATACCAACCTGAGAAAAGAACCTAATATATCTTAATTATGTTACAGGTTGGCACATCGTTTTACTGTTTGAAAGTTTGAAAGCTTGAAAGTTATCAAAGTTTGTTGAATTTGGAAAATCTGAAGCTGTATAGTTGATTCAAGTTCTGGATGAAAAATGTCACCTGGTTTATAGATGGAAATTCACCGGTAAATACTGTAAGTATTCTGAGTGTAAGGGTGCATTCATACAAACCGTATGTATTTTGCAGTCTATTTGGCATCCACATTTTGATGTGGACGGGACCCATTGACAAGTTCTATCCTTTGTGGAATGGACATATAGATGTGGACAGCACACATATAGCATTCATCCTGTGTAAAATTAGTGCGTTAAGTGTTTTGGCTAATATAACAGGCGTTAAATGCAATATTACTATTGACAACAGATGTATTGAATAAGTTGTAACAGCTTAACTTAACATGTGATATGCATTATGTTTTACTCTTTCAGGTTTATTTTTCTGATCCCCGCCATGCTACCATACTTCTTTTGACTTGGACTTTCAGAGGCAGACACGTCATCTTCAAAGTAAGTTAATATTTTTTTATTTATTTTTTGGGTAAATATTTTAAATGTAGCTTATCTATAATATTTCATTTGTTTTATTTCACAGAACAAATCCTTATTGGAAAATACATGTACATTTTATACGTTACTGCAACAAAGTTGGTTAATAATAAAATAAAAATGTTTATCCCTAACAGTTTCTGTAGGTCATGTATAAATTTATTTAATGGGGGTGTGGCATGGGAGGAGCCAGGTCAGGAAGTGGGAGGGGCCATGGTGGGTAGTGGGCGGGGTTAAGGGGCCCAATTCAGATTTTTTCTATGGGGCCCAGTGATTTCTATGTACGCCTCTGCTAGGACGTGTGGCTGTGGCAGAACGGCCACGTCCTCTCCCAGCACCAGAGGGTCCACTAACACCACCACGACCATGTCCGCGTCCGCGTCCCTTACTAGATGTTTTCCTCATTGTTACCGTTCACCACAATAAGAAAAATATTATTTGGCCCAATGTATTGAATTCAAATTCAGGCTTTTTTTTACAGACACCTAACACTATCTGGCTATCTATTTAGGTACCGTATTACACTAATACAGGCACAGCAGTAATGACAGATTTAGCTGAATATAAATTTGAGGCCTATTATTTAGGCGCTGGGTGACAGGTATACGTTTACGGACAGAATTAGACTTGGATATGCACAGTAGCGTGTGTGTGAAGTTATTGAGAATGACCCTATCAGCACCTTGAATCTAATATACCCTTTTAGGGATAGATTTAAAGTAGGCCTGATACAGCAGAAACCACTAATTTAGAAAATTGCTAGGTTGGGAATTGTATTTCAACCCAGAAAAAAACTGTGCTTTGACGGACACAAAATAACTTGAGCAGGTACAGCAATAGCCACAGATTTTGCTGAATATAAATTTGAGGCCTATTATTTAGGCGCTGGGTGACAGGTATACGTTTACGGACAGAATTAGACTTGGATATGCACAGTAGCGTGTGTGTGAAGTTATTGAGAATGACCCTATCAGCACCTTGAATCTAATATACCCTTTTAGGGATAGATTTAAATAACCACACTATTGATGGTTAAATGGACTTGGTGGCAGCTTGCCCCTGATGTAGGATATAGCCAAAAAATAACCACACTATTGATGGTTAAATGGACTTTGTGGCAGCTTGCCCCTGATGTAGGATATAGCCAAAAAATAACCACACTATTGATGGTTAAATGGACTTGGTGGCAGCTTGCCCTTGATGTAGGATATAGCCAAAAAATAACCACACTATTGATGGTTAAATGGACTTGGTGGCAGCTTGTGCTGGCGCACCACAAGCCACAAAATGGCCGCCGATCACCCCAGAAAAAAGTGACTGAAAAACGCTCTGGGCAGCCTAAAAACAGTGAGCAATTGAATAGCAGCAGTTCAATGATCCACAGCTGTAGATCGATCACTGTCTTAAGTGTTTTGGAGGAGTTAATCACTGCCTAATCTCGCCCTAACGTCACAGCTGCAACCTCTCCCTACACTAAGCACAGCAGATTGACGTACAGCGCTACGTGACCCAAGCTTATATAGAGGCTGGGTCACATGCTGCACTGGCCAATCACAGCCATGCCAATAGTAGGCATGGCTGTGATGGCCTCTTGGGGCAAGTAGTATGACGCTTGTTAATTGGCTGCTTTGCAGCCTTTCAAAAAGTGCCAAGAAAGCGCCGAACACCGAACCCGAACTTTTACGAAAATGTTCGGGTCCGTGTCACGGACACCCCAAAATTCGGTACGAACCCGAACTATACAGTTCGGGTTCGCTCATCCCTAAGTGCAACTCTCTCCCAGAAAGAAGTGCATGTATTTAGGCAAGGATAGAAGTTATGGCACTATTTGTACACTTTCATGCTAAAGTCTCTCTATGGCTGGCAACAGTACCTTGGTAGCAATGGCTGTATTGTCCTTTGCAGGAAACAGGGGTTTGATGGCACATCTGGCCAGGGTGTGCACAGCTGTGAAGAGTATCTCATTATTAACTATTGGCTGTGCCATCCATACATAGCTATGCTGGGTCCAATATATGGCAAAACAATACTTAGCATAACATTAAATAACATTAGATTAAAGAACAAACCATTTGAAGATACTTCCTGCTCTGTGGTTCTGCAAGGACAAAGTGCTAATCCATTATTTGTAGTCTGTACCTCATTACATTCAAAATGTCCTCTCTCATGTTGAGATCTATCTTGTGATGTCATCATTAGGATCCTAGTAAATGACTCACTTACTTGTGGCATCATAATAGGCGCCATGGCTAATTTACATAAGATGTCATAATCGGCGCTGGGTATAAATTGAGGTGACGCACTGACCTCAGCCTTTCTCTCCAGGGATGGCTCTTACCATTAGGGGCCTCAGACGAGCAGCAGAGGACAAATCAGTTAAGTTTGGCTGCTTTTCTCCTCGTGTTTCGGAATTGTTTTGCTGATCTTTCTTTTTCTTTCTTTTATATACAATGTGAGAGCTGTGTGTGACCCTCTGAGGCCCGCGAAAATCTGCCTCAGGTGTGACACTGAACCTCCTCCTCCTATGGAAGAATCTCAGGAGAAAGTGAAGAAGGAGCCTCCATCTCTTTTAAAGGGCCAGAAACACAGAAATCCAAGACCATTTTATAATAAATAGTTTATTTTATTTTTTCTTGAAAAAAAATTGTGCTATTTCTCCTGCGCCCCTGTTTTCTATAGGTATCCTAGGGGTGTATTGAATGGGTACTTTCCTATTGGTTGCTAGGGATGTTGCTAAGCTCTGACAAAGAAATTGCAGCCTTCTCATTGACCCACAAGCAAGAAGAGAGGTAACTGAAGAAAAAAAAAATCTAGAATATTCGCGATTACGAATATATAGCACTATATTTTACATCTTCGCGAATTCTCGATGTGCTGATATTCGCGATAAAAATTTGCGATCAACACTAGTGTACAGTGTAATGGCCAGTGTATGGTGTAGGAGTCATAAAAATAGGCCAGCTCTTTACTGTACAGCAAAATGGTAATTGTAGTACATCTAACTATAGCAAAACACAGTTCCAACTGTACACAGTGCAATTATCTCTCAGCATTTAGGTAAGGATAGGAGTTATGGCCCTCTTTGTACACTATCTTGCTAAAGTCTCTCTCAGTGGAATCTATGGCTGGCAACATTACCTTGGCAGTAATGGCTGTAATATCCATAGCAGGAAACAGGCCATCTCCCTAAAAGGTCGAGAGGCACAGATATCTAAGACCATTTTATAAGAAAGTTTTCTGTGTGTCTCTTTAAAAAATAAAAATAAATGATGTGGTTTTTTTTTCTTAAAGGGGTTATCCAAGACTAATAAATGTCCCCCATATGCCTGGGCCCCTCACACTGAATATACTTACCTGGCTCCCAGCGCTGCTCCTGGTCCCCACAACGCCGCTGTTGCTTCTCCCTGTGTGGTCTGGTGTCTGGGGGGAGCTGCCAATGGCAGGTGTGATGGGGATGAGCCTCCCTAGCATCGCGGGTGATGTTAGGGAGGCTCGTCTCCATTTGCCATTGGCAGTATACTTTTTTTTATTTATTTCACTTTAACACAATAATAGCATTTTTGAAACCAAAAAAATGATGTTTTAGTGTCTCCATGTTCTGAGAGCTATATTTTTTTAATTTTTTGAGAGATTTTCTTATGTAGGGGCTCATTTTTTTGTGGGGTGAGGTGACGGTTTTATTGGTACCATTTTGTGGGACATACACCTTTTTGATCACTTGGTGTTGTACTTTTTGTGATGTAAGGTGACAAAAATGGCTTTTTTTTCCAAACGTTTTATGGTGTTTATCGGACTGGGTCGATCATGTGATATATTTATAGAGCCGACCGTCACGGACGCGGCAATACCAAATATGTCTATTTTATTTAATTTTTTCTATTTTTAACTTTTTTTTTTAATTCCTTACTTGGGGAATTTTTTTTTTACATGTGAAACTTATATTTATTTATTTTTTACACTTTTTGGCCCCCATAAGGCCATACAAGACCTCTGGGGAACATTTACTTTACTTTTTTTTTTTTTTTTACTATTGATTTCTCCTGTAACTGTAACTGGGCTACTATGTCAGCCCAAGTTACAGGAGAAATGCACCCCTTCCAGAGAGCCTGTACAGCACAATACAGTGCTGTACAACCTCAGAGAAGGGCTGATCGAGGTCTCTGAAAGACCTCACACAGCTCCTGCACTCTCCGGTCCCGGACATGACCGCCGGCCGGAACAGAAAGCGCATAGTGCTTCCTGCTCTGTATGCACAGCGCTCGGTGAGCGCTGTGTATACAGCAATCTAGAAGGCACCTGGGCACTGTCCCTGCCTTCTCTAAGGGTTGCCCTGCTGTCACTGACAGTGGGCAACCTGATCAGCAGATGCACGATTAGCGTGCAGCTGCAGTTTCTGAATGGACGTTCAGTAACGTCCATTCAGAAATATAGAACCACCTCCCGGACGTTTTTAGTCCATGGGCGGACGGGAGGTGGTTAAACAACATGGGTCCCAGAACAGATGCCTGAGGTACCCCACTGGTAACAAGACCATGGTCTGAATATATTCCATTGACTACAACCCTCTGTTGTCTGTCCTTAGCCACTGCATAATCCATTTAACAATATTGAAGTCCTGCCAAGACTGCAATTTATTGATAAGCTTTCTATGTGGGACAGTATCAAAAGCCTTACTAAAGTCTAGATAAGCGATGTCTACTGCACCTCCGCCATCTATTATTTTAGTCACCCAATCAAAAAAAATTAATAAGATTAGTTTGACATGATCTCCCTGAAGTAAACTCATGCTGTTTTTCATCTTTCAATCCATGGGATTTTAGATGTTCTACAATCCTCTCCTTAAGTATGGTTTCCATTAATTTCCCTACTATTGATGTCAGGCTTACTGGCCTATACTGGCCTATAGTGCCCGATTCCTCCCTACTACCTTTCTTGTGAATGGGCACAACATTTACTAATTTCCAATCTTTTGGGACGACTCCTGTCACCAGTGATTGGTTAAATAAACATGTTGCTAGTTCACCGCTAAGCTCTTTTAATAGCTTTGGGTGTATCCCATCAGGCCCCTGTGACTTATTTGAATTAATTTTAGACAGCTGACTTAGAACCTCTTCTTCTGTAAAGATTAATTAGTCTATCTTTCTAATTGAGGTCCTTTTCCTTCATTTTCCTTTGTAAAAACTGAACAGAAATATTCATTGAGGCAGTCAACTAGTGCTTATCTTCTTCCATATACCTTCCTGGCTACTCAGCCAATAAAGATGCGCGGAGGTACTGGCACTCACTGTAATGCCATAGCCATGTTGGATACTGGCATTGCAGTGATTGGCTGGCCGAAATGCGTCATCGGGTGCTATATAGCACCCGATGACACGTGTTCGGCTCAGTCTTAGTCAGGGAGAGCTGTGCTGAAGAAGAGACAGATAGTGTAGGGAATGAAATATTAATATTTTAGTGAAAAAACTTTTTAGAGACCCAAAAGTCCTTTTAAGGACTATTGTATCTGGCATCAATATAATTATTAGCGCAACCTGCGCTAAATTGCGTGGAATTGTTAGAGAGACCCAAAAGTCCTTTTAAGGACTATAATTGTATCTGGCTGCAATATATATTATTAGTGCAACCTGCGCTAAATTGAGTGCAATTGTTAGTGCAGCTTCACTCAGTGTAAATTTTTATAAGCCGCTGCCAGCGACATTACTTACGCTATACCTTCTGTATAACGTTTGCACATCCTAAATATCAGTGACATTCATTCAGTGTAAATTTTTATAAGCCGCTGGTGACAGCGACATTACTTGCGCTATACCTCCTGTATAACGTTTGCGCATCCTAAAATTATCTGTGACATTCTGTATACTTTTTTCATAGACGCTGCGGACAGCAACATTATCTGTGCTACATCTCTTGTTTAACGTGTGCACATCCTAAAAATATCTGTGATATTCTGTGTACTTTATTTGCGCATACACTTACAAAACCTGCGCTACTGTACGTGTGACATACTTGCAAGCATATATAACATTTAATATGCGCAAGGCGAAAAGTAAGGGATGGGGAAGTGGCCGCGCTGCTGATGGTGCATGCTGAGGCCGTGGCGAAACTGGTGAAACTGTGCCTGCTGCAAGAGCATAAAAAACCCACTCATCGACGATACCTAGCTTCATGTCCCAGTTTGCAGGGTGGCGCAGGACACCACTCTCGAAGTCAGACCAGTGCGACCAGGTGGTCGGTTGGATTGCAGCAGATATTGCTTCCAGTCAGTTAAGCACCACCCTGTCTTCCACAAAGTCCAGTCTTAGTAGCCAAGAGTCTCGTCAACAGAATCCTCACCCTAATACCCCTTCCTCCCACCATGGAGAGTCTTGGCAAACAAGTGATTCCACACTCGGATATTCCGAGGAGTTCTTTCCATTCCTTGATTTTGGCCTCTCGACAAGCCCGCTTGAAGAGGGACATGAGGAGATATTGTGCCCTGATTCCCAAATTCTTGAGCATCCACAGTCACAAGAAGATGATGGGGGGGAGCTGCAATTAGTGTTTCACGAGGTTGATGATGATGATGAGACACAGTTGCCAATAAGTCAACTGCAATTAGTGTCTCAAGAGGTTCATGATGAAGATGAGACACAGTTTTCAATAACTGAGGTTGTTGTTAGGTCAACAAGTCAGGAGGATAACCAGAGTGAGGAAGTGGAAGAGGAGGTGCTGGACGATGAAGTCACTGACCCAACCTGGGAAGGTGGCAAGCCCGAGCGAGGACAGCAGTACAGAGGGGGATGGATCCGCAGCACCGCAACAGGCTGGAAGAGGCAGTGGGGTGGCAAAAGGGAGAATGCGGGCCACACCAAACAGGCCCACAACTGTTCTCCAGAGCACCCCTTGTGGCAATCTCCCTTGCCAAAGGGTAGGTGTTCCGCAATCTGGTGCTTTTGTGAGGAAAGTGTGGACGATAAAAGAATTGTCATTTGCAACTTGTGCCATACCAAAATGAGCAGGGGCGTGAACACTAGCAACCTCACCACTACCAGCATGATCCACTAAATGGCATCAAAGCACCCTAATAGATGGGCCTCCCGCTTGGGTCCACAATCAGTGTCTGCGGGTCACACCACTACCTCCTCTTCCCCTGTGTTACGTGCTGGCCAATCCCCTGTCCAAGACACAGGTCCAGATGCCTCCCGCCATGCACCTAGACCTTCGTAAGCACCATCAGCTAGCACATCCATTTCTGTGGTCCAGCGCAGCATACAGATGTCTATACCCCAGGCCTTTGAATGAAAGCGGAAATACCCAGCCACCTACCCACTGCCCATAGCACTAAATGCACACCTTTCCAAATTGCTGGCCCTGGAAATGTTGCCATTTAGGCTTGTGGACACTGAGGCTTTCCGCAGCCTGATGACAGTGGCTGTCCCGTGCTACTCTATCCCCAGCCGCCAATATATTTAACGGTGTGCAGTCCCAGCCTTACACCAGCATGTGTCCATAACATCACCCGTGCCCTGACCAATGCAGTTCTTGGGAAGGTCCACTTAACGACTGACACATTGACAAGTGCTTTTGGCCAGGGACGCTACATTTCCCTTACGGCACACTGGGTGAACGTTGTGGAGGCCGGGAGCGAGTCGTACCCTGTGATGGCACAGGTGCTACCGACGCCAAGGATTGCGGGCCTTACTTCCATCAGGGTTTCCGCCACCACCTACATTAGTGGCTGCAACCCCCCCCTCTCCTCCTCCTCCTCCACTTCCACCTCTGAATGATCATCTTGCAGCACCAGTCAGAAATCAGTCGGTATCTGGAAGCAGTGTAGCTCTGCAGTGAGGAAGCGGCAACAGGCCATGCTTAAACTGATCTGCTTAGGTGACAAACAGCACACCGCTGCAGAGCTATGGCAGGGGATAAGGGACCAGACTGAGCTGTGGCTCTCGTCACTCAACCTAGAACCAGGCATGGTTGTGTCTGATAATGGCCGTAACTTAGTGGTGGCTTTGGAGCTCGGCAAGCTCACACACATACCATGCCTAGGCCACGTGTTCAACCTAGTGGTTCAACTGTTTCTTAAAACCTACCCCAATTTGCTTGAGCTACTGGTGAAGGTGCGCTGCGTGTGTGCCTATTTCCGCAAGTCATCGACAGCTTCCGCCGGTCTGGCAACGCTGCAGCAGCACTGCAACTGCCAGCTCATCGACTGTTGTGCGACGTGAGCACGCACTGGAACTCGACGTTCCATATGTTGGCCAGGCTTTGTGGGAATACTAGCTGCAACATGGTAGTCGCCTTTCCAGTCAGCTTCCGCTCTTCACAAGCGACGAGTGGGCATTGATGTCTGACCTCTGTGAAGTTTTACACAACTTTGAGGAATCAACATAAATGGTGAGCGGCAATAACGCTATTATCCACTTCTGTGTCTACTCAAACGCTCGCTGCTCGCAACTAAGGTGGACGCTTTGCATGTGGAATAGGTGGAAATGGGGGAAGACAGTACACAGGGTGATAGCCAGACCACCCTCAGTTCGTCTTCTCAGTGCAAATTGGATGATGAGGAGGAGGAGCAGTAGACGGTTGCCTCCGCTACAGAGGGTAGTACCCATGAAAATTTTATTCCATCTGTTCAGCGTGGATGGGTAGAAGAAGAGGATGAAGAGATTGCGAGTCATCTTCCTGATGAGGAAAGCAAAGTCTTGTCTGTTGGGACTCTGGCACACATGGCTGACTTTAAGTTAGGCTGCCTTTCCCGTGATACTCGTGTTGTACGCATTTTGGCCAACACCGATTACTGGTTGTTCACCCTTGTTGACCCCTGCTACAAAGAGAACTTCTCTCATTCCTGTGGTGAAGAGGACAAGCAAAATGGTGCAATACCAGAAGGTCCCTGTGGAAAAATTGCTCTAACAATTTCCAGCTGACAACGCTGGCTGCACAGTACGTAGTACCTTGGCCAACCGAGGAGGGGCGATGAGGGGAGCACACAGCAGGTCCAACAGAGGCAGGGCAACACTCTCCAAGTCCTGGGGCAGTTTTATGAAACCCCGCCAGCACCCTCACCCTGTGAGCCTAGTGTTACAAGAAGGGAAAAATTTTGGAAGATGGTAAAGGAGTATGTAGCAGACCGTGTCACAGTCCTCAGTGTTCCCTCTGTGCCTTACAACTATTGGGTGTCCAAGCTGGACACGTGGCACGAACTGGCGCTCTATGTCTTGAAGGTGATGGCCTGCACCTCTGCCAGCATTTTGTCAGAGCATGATTTTAGTGCTGCTGGGGGCATAATAACTGATAAGCCCATCCGCCTGTCAACTGAAAATGCTGACCGGTTGACTCTTATAAAAATGAACAAGGCCTGAATTGCCCCTGACTTCTCTACTCCACCAGAGGAAAGCGGCTGAACATAAAGGCACTTTAAATGTGGCTTTTATGGTGTATTTAATACACTGTATTCCTATGCACCCCTTCCACCACTAAAATGGGTATATGGTTCAATCTCCCTTTTCTCGTCCTCCTCTTCCGCCTCCTCCATCATATCAACATGCTTATTAGGCTGCCCTCGCTACTAATGTTTTAGAGGGTAAGGTCAGCAGCAGGCCCTCACCCATAATGTTTTAGAGGGTCACAGGGCCGGTGCAAGGATTTTTGCCGCTCTAGGCAAGATAAAAATTGCCGCCCCCCCCCCCTATCAGATGATCTGCCCATATCTGTGGATGATGCACTGTTATGGGGGGGATCTGTGGATGATGCACTGTTATGGGGGGATCTGTGGATGACGCACTGTTATGGGGGGATCTGTGGATGACGCACTGTTATGGGGGGATCTGTGGATGACGCACTGTTACGGGGGGATCTGTGGATGACGCACTGTTACGGGGGGATCTGTGGATGACACTTATGTCATCCACAGATCCCCATAAGTGTCATCTACAGATCCCCCATCAGATGCATCAGTTTGGAGGGAGGAGGCGGAGACACTCATGGTGGGGCCCGGTGCAGTGATTCTACTCTAATACACCAGGCCCCGCCGCAGCTGTTAAGTACATTCAATCCGAATGGGTCCGCAATTACTGTACTGTACGTACTGTAGTACCTTATGTATAGCATTAAGACGGCGCATGACCGAGGGAGCTGACGGTCAGCGCCATCTTAATGCTATACATAAGGTACTACAGTAAGTACAGTACAGTAATTGCGGACCCATTCGGATTGAATGTACTTAACAGCTGCGGTGCCTGGTGTATTAGAGTCACTGCACCGGGCCCCGCCATGAGTGTCCCCGCCTCCTCCCTTCACACTGATACTTCGCTGGCCGTGCTGTGCAGCATAGCGGTCAGCGAAGTATCCGCAATCCGCTTTATAAGACGCACGGCCAATTCCCCCCCACTTTTGGGGGAAAAAACTGCGTCTTATAAGGCAAAAAATACAGTAAATAATAAACATATTGCATTGTCTACTGACTACTTATCAGTCCAGGACAATAAGATAAGCTGGTCTCTGGCTGCAGTCTGGCTCTTGGTCTGGCTCTGGGGACTGGTCCTGGAGACAAACACACGGTAGATAGTAAGTACACCATTCACCAATGTCGCCCTGGGGTCCGTCCTGGGGAAGAAGAAAGCAGCTGCACCTGTCATGCACTCCAATCCAGGTAGGATGGTCATCTGGAGCCCACTTCTGTTTTGTCTCAGAACTAGGAGAAGGCAATTTAGGCACTGCCGCCGCTGCTGCTGCCGCACTGGGGGTCGGGGGAGCTAAATTGCTGGTGGTGGGACTGCTGGACCGTGGCCGTGGCTGGCTGGCTGCTCGGCTGCTGCTCAGTGTGCGGCCTTCTCTTCCTCCTTCGCTCCACCCCTCTCTCTGCGTCACGTGACGTGCTCAAGGGTGGGAGGGGTCAGGGGGTTCAGTCCAGATCAAGATCATTCAGGGAGGGCGGCAGAGCTCCGCCTCCGCTCCACCCTCAGCAGCCCAGCAGCCAGCCAGGTAAGCTAGCACAGCAGCAGACGCAGTTAGTCACTCAGTCAGACGACAGCAGTCAGCACTGAGCGGCGCCGGCGGACGGAGATTCTTTAGAGCGGCAAAGCGCTCAGCCTCAGCCGCTCAGGCGGCGCAGCGCAGCATGAGGGGCGCCACCGGCCGGATGGCCGCCCGAACTTATATTATAAGCAACTTTTTTTTTTTTTTTTTTAACCGCAACGGGCGCCCCCTGCTAAATGGCGCCCTTGGCGACTGCCTAGTTCGCCTTACTGGTGGCGCCGGCCCTGGAGGGTCACCAGCAGGCCTTCGCCCATAATGTTTTTGAGGGTCACCAGAAGGCCCTTCGTCCATAATGTTTTTGAGGGTCACCAGCAGGCCCTCGTCCATAACATTTTAGAGGGTCACCAGAGGGACCTTGTTCATAATATTTTTGAGGCTCACCAGCAGGCCCTCGCCCCTAATGTTTTAGAGGGTCATCTCAGCAGCAGGCACTCGCCCCTAATGTTTTAGAGGGTCAGATAAGCAGCAGGCCCTCGCCCCTAATGTTTTGGAAGGTCAGATTAGCAGCAGGCACTCACCCCTATTGTTTTAGAGGGTCAGCTCAGCAGCAGACCCTCACCCCTAATGTTTTAGATGGTCACATCAGCAGCAGGCCCTTGCCCCTAATGTTTTAGATGGTCAGATCAGCAGGCCCTTACTCCAATAGTTTTTGAGGGTCACCAGCAGGCCATCAATCATAATTTTTCAAGGGTGTGTAGGATGCCCTCCTTTATGTGTCATAAAGGGTGTATTGTAGTGCCGGTTGCTTGTATATAATTTTTGGCAGCCCTTTCACTTAGTGCATAGGCTTTATGAGTGTAGGAGTCCCACTACCTGAACAATTGTACCACAATGTGAATGAGGCCCTCATTTATGTGATATACAGGTTGTATTGGAGTGCCTCTTCCTTGTAATTTTTGGCAGCACTTGCACTTTATATACAAGTAAATATACAGGAAAGAATGTTTCCTAACAATTTTTCCTCTAAAATCGATTTATTGTCAGTCTCTAAAAGTGGCGTACTACTCGGACAACATCGTTCCCAGTGGGAGTCCAAGATGCATCCAGACATCCTCCCCATGCTGTTCCAGAACCATTTCAGTGGTGTTTCCATAAATTTCTGACCTCTTCCTGAGCAGGGAGTGCCTGGTTTAATGCTCTGGTTCTCCCATTGACTTCCATTGTGCTCGGGTGCTCTGTAAAGCACCCGAGCATCCCGAGGTGTTCTACTCGAGCACACAAGCACCCGAGCACTTTGGTGCTCGACCAAC
The DNA here is from genome assembly GCF_905171765.1 of Bufo bufo. NCBI lineage: Eukaryota > Metazoa > Chordata > Amphibia > Anura > Bufonidae > Bufo > Bufo bufo. The sequence goes on from NC_053392.1 coordinate 449,140,155, forward strand.
ACTAGTGAAAATGTGGGGTTATGTGACGTACCTGATAATGCTTTTCCATTGCAGGTGTTAGCTGGGGAAAATGAAGCTTCCCCAACTGGGTAAAATGTGTTGGACTTAGGGGTGTCCCGGGGTAACTTTGGTACAGAGCAATTGAGAGACCCCACTCTCATGAATGCTCACGGAAATGTTACCGTGATAGATGGTGTACCACAGGTACCAGAAGCTGACCAGAAATTTCCGCATTTTGCCATGAATGGAAACCTGCTGCATCGAGTTAACAAATGCAACAATGAAATTGTGGAGCAGCTTCTGGTGCCAAAACCCTATGGACGTATTGTACTAGATCTCACACATAACCACGTACTTGGGGGTCATTTGGGTGTTAGCAAAAACACAGGAGAGGGTACTACAAAGATTTTTCTGGCCTGGAGTGTGCAAGGAAGTAGAATTATACTGCGAGTCCTGCCCCACCTGCCAAATAAGTGCCCCGACCTCACATTTCCGGAGTCCCTTGGTGCTTCTTCCCATCATTGAGGTACCTTTTGAAAGAATTGCCATGGATTGGTGGGTCCCATTGTTAAGTCGGCTAGGGGACACCAGTATATCTTGGTTGTGTTGGACTATGCCACACGGTACCCAGAAGCGGTACCCTTACGAAACATGGTATCCAAAAATATTGCCCGGGAATTATTTTTCATGTTCCCCTGCACTGGGATCCCTAAAGAAATTCTCACAGACCAGGGTACCCACTTTATGTCGAAGGTCATCAAAGAGTTGTGCAAGTTGTTCAAAATCAGCCAGATACGTACCTCGGTGTATCACCCCCAGACAGACGGGTTGGTCGAGAGGTTTAACAAGACCCTGAAACAGATGTTAAAAAAAGTGGTAGAAAAGCATGGTTGGGACTAGGACTGCCTCCTACCATACCTTATGTTCTCTATTAGGGAGGTGCCCCAGGCTTCTACAGGGTTCTCGCTGTTTGAGTTACTATATGGCCGTCACCCAAAGGGGTTTACTCGATGTAGCTAAAAAACCTGGGAGACTGAGGCTACTCCCTATAAGAGCGTCATCGAACATGTGGCTGACATGCAAGACCGGATAGTGACCGTGATGCCCATAGTTAAAGATCATCTGCAAAGAGCTCAGGAGGCTCAAAGTAGAATCTATAACAGGTCTGCCAAGGTAAGGGACTTTAATCCCGGGGACAGGGTCCTGATTTTAGTTCCCACTGTAGAAAGTAAGTTTCTGGCGAAGTGGCAGGGTCCCTACGCGAAAAAGTGGGCGAGGTTTATTATAAGGTGATAAAAAACTATAATTTACCACGTAAATCTGATAAAGCCATGGAAAGATCTGGAGTCATTGGTGGCCACACAGACCATGATTAAGGAAAATCCACCACAAATTCCCCCGGTAAAAATTAGTGAGGCACTGTCAGCACCCCAAAAACAAGAAGTAAAGTAGTTTCTACAGAAAAATAGAGGAAGGTTTTCTCACCTACCAGGCCGTACCCACCTGATAAAATATTACGTGAGAACTTAGCCCAACAGTAAGGTGAATCTAAAGCCCTACAGGATACCAGAAGCACGAAGAAAAGCGGTATCCTCTGAGGTCAGGCGCATGCTTGAGTTAGGGGTCATTGAGGAATCTACCAGTGAGTGGTCAAGCCCTATTGTCTTAATCCCAAAATCCCAATGGACTTGGAGATTTTGTAATGATTCCCGGAAGCTAAATGAGGTGTCAAAATTCAATGTGTACCCCATGCCCAGAGTAGATGAACTAATTGAGAGGCTTGGGAAAGCAAGGTACATCACGATCCTGGACCTTACAAAAGGGTATTAGCAGATACCATTATCAGATGATGCAAAAGAAAAGATAGCATTCTCCACTCCAGAGGGGCTGTTCTAGTACACAGTGATGCCGTTTGGGCTACATGGAGCCCATGCTATATTTCAGAGGTTGATGGACCTATCTTGAGGCCACATCATGACTATGCTGCTGCTTACCTTGATGATGTGGTCTTTTTTGTGATCTGATTGGAGAAGTCATCTCTGGAAAGAACAGGCCGTGATAGACTCCATTAGTGATGCTGGCCTAACCATAAACCCTGAGAAATGTGCAGTGGGTCTAGAGGAAGCAAAATACCTTGGCTACATTATTGGTAAAGGGCTTGTTAAACCCCAAATCAATAAAGTAGAGGTGATACAAAACTGGCCTAGGCCCTTAACAATGAAACAAGTCAGGGCCTTCCTTGGCATAACAGGGTACTACCGCCGGTTCATACCGAATTTTGCCTCGATGGCAGCACCATTGACTGACTTAACGAAAGGCCCTAAGTCAGTAATGGTGAAGTGGACCCCAGAGGCAGAAAAGCCTAAAGTCCGCCCTCTGTCAACAGCCAGTGCTCATTTCCCCGGATTTCGGAAAAGAGTTTCTGGTCCAGACTGATATGTCTGAGACTGGCTTGGGAGCGGTCCTGTCACAAGTGAAAAATGGGGAGGAGCAACAGTGATGTACCTAAGCAGGAAGTTGACCCCGTCAGAAAGAAAATTATGCCATAGTGGAACGAGAATGTCTAGCCATTAAATGGGCTCTGGAGTCACTTAAATATTACCTGCTGGGTAGAAAATTTCTGTTGGTAACAGATCACGCTCCTTTAACTTGATGAAACAAAACGGGGAGAAAAACGCAAGAGTGACAAGGTGGTTTCTCTCCCTGCAAAATTTTAATTTCAAGGCTGCTTTGTCCAGGATACACTGGAGAAGAGGGGGAGGATATGTAGTAAGGTGAACAGAAATGTGTATAGTAAAGTCCTGGAAGGGGTTGTATATCCCACCCAGGTTCCTCAACTGGGTGAGGTAAATGAAATCCAGAAAGTTAAAATGGTCTCAGCAATGTGTAGGTTGCTGAGACAGTTTTGTTAAGCTTATGGGCTGGATTTTGTTGGACTGGGGAAAGAAGGCTTGGAAGAGGGACCTACCCAGTCCAGCCCATTCCAGGGCAGGTTTTTTCCCTAGCCTGAGGGATCCCCAGCTGAAGCTGTCAGTGTTGGTTTATGTTTTGTGGTGCGGGATCTTCACCTTACCTACTGAGCTATAACTGGGATTTGCCTGTATTGCCGGAGTGTCAAAAAAATAAAGCATCATTTGGACTTTAACTCTGTGGTCTGCAAGAGAGTCTGTCACCGCCCCCCTGCTTGAGAGAGCAATCCCTTACAGTACACACACACACATATATATATATTTATTTTTTCCTTTTTTTTTTTTACACTTTCACACAATCATCGTACATCACTTCACTGTTTTATTAATCAAGATTTCATCTCTTGTCTATTGGTGCCCATTTTTTTTATAACATTGTAGTATATACGTATGTATTTTTTATCACTACGTTCTTTCACTTTTATATGGGGCATATATTTAGCTAAACGGTCCGAATATAATTGGGTATATATAGATATACTATATATGGATAGAATGTTCTGTTTATATATGGTAATCATATACAATATTAGGAATGATGTACAGATATATAAACTGATGTCTTATACCAACTGTAGTACTAAATGGTCACCAGAGTGGGAGCCAAGGTACACTTTCCTACGTACTTCTTGTTTGATGAGGTATCTGGCCGAGTGGAGCGTATGACTGATGGCTCCCACATGACACCTTCCGGCCTTGCGTCTCTACGCTCAGTCCCAGGTCACGTAACTGCGTGCATATGAGTGTGACCCTCGGCCTGGAAATGTTGTCCGGGGGTGTGTCCCTCATGTTGCCGCCTATACTCAGGTGATACCTTTTTACAATTAAGAGGAGCCTCTTTGTGATTGATGCTGGTGGGTTTATTAGACATGATTCACAATGATGATGTTACCCCCAGACGAAGGTACGCCGAAATGCGCATTGGGGTCACACCCACCATTGACCACAATTGCAAATGGGTGAGTTTGAATATTGGTATTAGTTTTTTATACTCTGGTCCTGACACAGATATTACTATTTATTCCTGCCACTATTTGTAGCTACATGTTGTTTACAGGGTACTAACCTAGTGGGTGTAGTCCAGACCATACATTATAATATATACACACCTTTCCATATTCACCCCCAATTGTAAATTATATGATCTCTGGAGGATGCTTTTTCTGCCACCTGTCCTTGCATCATGTGACTTTCAATAACTTTTTTTTTTTTATATACACAATAAAGCTCTATTATATTTTATGGGTGCTGTTTTGATCTTGTTTCTTTTTTGTAGGATGTTTGTAGTTTTTGAGCTGGTACCTTGGTCACTATAATAGATGCGGGTGGTGCTCAAGCACAGTATACTGTACACCCGCGACTTAGGTGTTTTGAGTGCTTGGCCTGTTTGGCTTTTTTGTTCATATATAGTAGAGAAAGGTGGGAGGGGACACGCCCAGTAGGTGTGTATAGCAGTAAAAAAAAATACAAACCACTCTCAAATTAACTCCTGAACCACCATAAAAAGTCAGACTGTGTGTGAAAAGGGATCTAATACAAAATTGCTAAATTATGTCAGGTAACACTATACTCCAAGGCATAGCGTGCCATCCTGCACATACATTCACAATTATACCTGTGGGTGAACTAGTCAGAGGAAAGTGAAATTGCACATATGAACAGGATTACCAAAAAGAATCCACTGACATAGCACAGAGATTAATAAGACACAGTTACCCTGACTGGAGCATGAACATAGCCCTAAAACTGGTTGGTCAGAGAGATAGGACTGATTTAATTAGGGATGCGGAGATACCCAAAGGAACATCACAGGATAGAAACAGTGGTATTCCCAACCCCATACAGTCCACAATATAACAAAATTGTCAAATTATGAAAAAACATCTGTCAGTCGTTCAACTTGACTCAGGTTTTGCTGAATAGTGGACATAGGAATTCAATATGTAGCGAGACGGGCAAAGACACTGGGTAACATTTTATTTCCCAGTTTTTTCAAAGATAACAGTACTGGTAAAAATAAAACTTGGTTACAACACAGAGGTACATATGAATGTGGCCATAATATTTGCACTTGCTGCTCAGTTATTCATGTATCAAAAGACTTCACTTCATGTACAGACAATCAAACATACATGTACAAACAATATATCAACTGTAACATATGGTGTAATCTACCTGATTACTTGCCGACTCCAATATGTAGGGTGCACAACCGGCCCTTTAAAAATTAGGATTAGAGGGCATTTGTCGGATGCAATCAAAGAAGACAACAAAGATGGCAAAAAATTTGGCAGTTTCCCATCATGTTTTCCACCATCATGGAAGAGATGTGAGTCACATTGTACAAAAACACCGTCCAGGACACTCACATGAAGAATAAAGTTCTTATTCTTTATTGAGTTTTTCTTTTTTGGCAATAAAACAATGCGTTTCGGGGGTACTCAAGCCCCCTTTATCAGGTTCAAAAGACGTGAGTCTTTTTAACCTGATGAAGGGGGCTTGAGCACCCCCGAAACGCATTGTTTTATTGACAAAAAAGAAAAACTCAATACAGAAGAACCTTATTCTTCATGTGAGTGTCCTGGCCGGTGTTTTTGTGCCACATCGTTATCCTAATACATCCCTACTACATTGCGTTTGGGATAGACTGGGCATCTTCTCCAGAATTTTTGGATACTATGGCAGCATAAACCGACAAGTGGACACACAAGTTCGATGAACCTACAGTAGAGTTGTGCCTATTGATAGCACAACTCTTTAAGGTGAGCCTCCACTTTATATAGTTCTATCAACCGGTCTTATTTAACTGGAACATACCACCCTATGGTACGCTTTCTTTGTGCTATTCTGGCGACTATACGCCTATATGTATAAACATTGTGGTACAGGGCATTGAAAAAGTAACATTACCTGAGAGGAGTCGAGAAAACCTTTTTTTTTTCTTTTTTTAAATAATCTTTATTATATATTTTCTTGCATCATACAAAACATCGTAACAACTTTAAAATTACAATTCCATGTATAACATTTCTTTATTTGCTGCCTAAAAAAAAAAAAAAAAAAAAAGAATAATAGTACCTCCCTGCATTCTCTCCCTCCCCACCCCCCGGGGCCCCAGCGCACCGGAGAAAAAAGTAACCAAAAACATCCAAGGAATATTAGAAAAGGCTTACACTAGCCATATCTTCGATAGTTTTGCAAATCTATTTTTCTTTCGAGTATTTACCAAATGGAATTCTTCTCTAATACATTTCCTTGCCTGAAAGAGGAGTTTGGATGCAATTTCTTGATGTTGGGGGTTGTCCGTTTTATCCATCACTCCGAGTACACAAATCTCAAATTTATTAGGTACTATAAACTGATGGTATTGCTCTATTTTGTCCTTAACCTGTCCCCAGAATTCCTGAATCATTCTACACTTCCAGAGTATATGGACATCGTCCACCCCTATTTCCCCACATTTTAAACAACTAAATACTTTAGGTTTATAATATTTCATAAGTTTCTCAGGGGAATAATAAAGACGGTTTAGTATATAAAATTGGGTGATCCTATGTGAAAAATTATTTAAGACTTTATTATTTTGCTGTATTGCTGTTACCCAAAACTCTTCTTGCTGGGGATTTATAACCTCTCTCCATTTATACTTTAGGCTGGAAGTCGCTGTTCCCTTAGTCTTTTGATATAGCAAACATTCATATATTTTTGAGACTAACTTCCCCCCTGCCGTTAATCTACATATATTAAGCAGCGGCTGCGGAAGGGTCTGTATTTGTGTAGTTTTTCCTACCAACCTTCGTACTGCACATTTTAACTGTAGGTAGAAGAATCCCACTTCTGAATTACCCAGTTTGTTCTCCTTTTTAAGATCTTCATATGTTATTATGTCGCCTTGCTTCTATATCTGGCCCAGTTTGTAGACTCCATGTTTCCATCACACTGTCTGCTCGATCAACATCAGATCAGTAAGATGGATATTACCCCAGAGTATGGTGTCCGCATGGAGTCCCATCTGGTTCCACAGTTTCCTCACCTGTCAACAAACCATATCCATCAGCTCAAAGAGTGGTATCTTGTTACTACTCTGTTGTCTCAAAATCCCAGCTTCAATTAATTGAAAGATATTACATTTCTCTAGACTTATTTATTCCTACGATCATAGATTTATATCTTTGCGTATTACTCCACATTATTATGTTTTTTATTTGGCCGGAAATAAAATAAAGTTCCACATCTGGAACTGATAATCCGCCCTCCCTCTCGTGGATACACAATATTTGTGCTTTTATCCTTGGTTTTTTCCTCGCCAGATCAGGTCCATTAATATGCTAGTTATTATTTTAAATATTTTTTTGGGGATTATTATCGGTGAATTCCATAGGACATAGTTAAGGGATGGTAGCAGGCACATTTTCACCAAGGAGATACGACCTGCCATCGAGACGTACAATCTTTTCCATACCTCTATTTTTTTCTTTATTTCCTTTATCTTTGGGGTCACGTTCAATTGAATATAGTCCTTGGGATTCGGGGTTATTTGAATACCTAAGTATTTAACTGGTTCATTAATCTTCTTAATATCCAGTGCTCCTGGAATAAAACTGTTCAGAGGATCAATCGGGACGCATGTTGACAGACCAATTGATCTTCAGTATTCACCATATTGATCAAATACCTGAAAAATCTTTGTCAAGGATCTATGTGAGCCTACAAATAGTATAATGTCATCCGCATATAAGGAAATTTTTTCCTCGTGTTCACCAAACCTGAAACCTTCAATTGCTGCATCTTGCCTGATCATATCTGCTAACGGCTCCATGGCTATAGCAAAAAGCAGGGGGGAGAGAGGGCATCCCTGTCTAACCCCCCTACGGATGTGTATATTATCATAATATTCCCCGTTCAATATCACTTTTGCAGAAATTTCCGTATATAGCAGATTTACCCAGGATATAAAATTATCTCCGAATCCCATCTTCTTCAATGTTGCCATCAAAAAAGGCCATTCTACAGTATCAAACGCCTTTGAGGCATCCAATGTAACAATCAGTCATTCACCGCTATTATCGGGCTCAAGCTGGGTGTTCACAAAATAGCGCATGACATTATCCGTTGTGGTTTTACCTGACATAAAGCCCGTCTGATCCTCATGTACCAGTCCCGATACCACACTTCTAAGTCTACTTGCCAAAATCTTTGCCAATATTTTATTGTCAGTGTTAATTAGCGAAATGGGACCATATGAGTCCGGAAGGGTTGGGTCTTTCCCGGGTTTTAGAATCAATGTAATTAATGCCTCTCTCAATGAATCTGGAAGTTTCCCTATCTTTCTCGAATCGTCCCACATTGTCAATAGTTTCGGGATTAATATTTCTTTATATTGAGCATAGACTTCAAATGGGATACCGTCTATGCCTGGAGATTTATTTTTCGTGATACTAGATAATATTTTGTCCACTTCCAGGGCATTCAAGGGGGCCTCCAATTTCTCACTTTGCTCTGATGTTAACGTAGAGATAGTTATTGTCTCCAGAAACTGTTGAATTTGTACCGGATTCTTATTTATCTTAGTATTACATAGTAACATAGTAACATAGTACATAAGGCCGAAAAAAGACATTTGTCCATCCAGTTCGGCCTGTCATCCTGCAAGTTGATCCAGAGGAAGGCAAAAAACCCTGTGAGGTAGAAGCCAATTTTCCTCACTTTAGGGGAATAAAAAATTCGTTCCCGACTCCAATCAGGCAATCAGAATAACTCCCTGGATCAACGACCCCTCTCTAGTAGCTATAGCCTGTAATATTATTATGCTCCAGAAATACATCCAGGCCCCTCTTGAATTCCTTTATTGTACTCACCATCACCACCTCCTCAGGCAGAGAGTTCCATAGTCTCACTGCTCTTACAGTAAAGAATCCTTTTCTATGTTTGTGTACAAACCTTCTTTCCTCCAGACGCAGAGGATGTCCCCTCGTCACAGTTACAGTCCTGGGGATAAATAGATGATGGGATAGATCTCTGTACTGACCCCTGATATATTTATACATAGTAATTAGATCTCCCCTCAGTTGTCTTTTTTCTAACGTGAATAACCCTAATTTTGATAATCTTTCAGGGTACTGTAGTTGCCCCATTCCAGTTATTACTTTAGTTGCCCTCCTCTGGACCCCCTCCAGCTCTGCTATGTCTGCCTTGTTCACTGGAGCCCAGAACTGTACACAGTACTCCATGTGTGGTCTGACTAATGATTTGTAAAGTAGTAGGAATATGTTCTCATCACGGGCATCTATGCCCCTTTTGATGCAATCCATTATCTTATTGGCCTTGGCAGCAGCTGCCTGACACTGTTTTTTGCAGCTTAGTTTGCTGTTTATTAAAATTCCTAGATCCTTTTCCATGTCAGTGTTACCGAGTGTTTTACCATTTAGTATGTACGGGTGACTTGCATTATTCCTTCCCATGTGCATAACTTTACATTTGTCAGTGTTAAACCTCATCTGCCACTTATCTGCCCAAGCCTGCAATCTATCCAGATCCCTCTGTAGTAGTATACTGTCCTCTTCAGTGTTAATTACTTTACACAGTTTAGTGTCATCTGCGAAAATTGATATTTTACTATGCAAGCCTTCTACAAGATCATTAATAAATATATTGAAGAGAATAGGGCCCAATACTGACCCCTGAGGTACTCCACTAGTGACAGTGACCCAATCTGAGTATGTACCGTTAATAACCACCCTCTGTTTTCTATCATTGAGCTAGTTACTTACCCACTTACAGACGTTTTCTCCCAGTCTGAGCATTCTCATTTTATATACTAACCTTTTATGTGGTACAGTGTCAAATGCTTTGGAGAAGTCCAGATACACGACATCCATTGATTCGCCGCTGTCAAGTCTAGAACTTACCTCCTCATAGAAACTGATTAAATTAGTTTGACATGACCAATCCCTCACGAAGCCATGCTGATATGGCGCTATTTGCTTATTTCCGTTAAGATGCTCTAACATAGCATCTCTCAGAAAACCTTCAAACAGTTTACCCACAACAGATGTTAAACTTACCGGCCTATAGTTTCCAGGCTCTGTTTTTGGACCCTTTTTGAATATTGGCACCACATTTGCCTTGCGCCAATCCTGTGGGACATTCCCTGTCAGTATAGAATCTGCAAATATCAGAAATAAGGGTCTGGCTGTGACATTACTTAATTCCCTTAGGATACGGGGGTGTATGCCATCCGGTCCTGGCGATTTGTCTATTTTAATCTTTTTAAGTAGCTGTTGTACTTCTTCCTGGGTCAGACAGGACACTTTTAATGGGGAATTTATTTCAACATTCAGCATTTCATCTGACAGTTTATTTTCCTCAGTGAATACATTGGAGAAAAAAATATTTAACAGCTTTGCTTTCTCCTCGTCGCTCTCTGCGACTACCCCCTCATTACTCTTTAAAGGGCCGACACCTTCAGATTTATACTTTTTAACATTTATATAATTGAAGAACATTTTAGGGTTAGTTTTATTCTCTTTGGCAATTAATCTCTCGGTCTCTAGTTTGACCGCTTTTATTTGTTTTTTACATGTTCTATTTTTTTCCTTATAGTTTTTCAGTGCTTCTATGCTACCCTCCTGTTTTAGTGTTTTATATGCTTTCTTTTTGTCATTTATTGCTTTCTTTACAGTTCTGTTTATCCACATTGGTTTCTTTTTGTTCCTTAACCTTTTATTCCCATACGGTATGTACCTCTCACAATGAGATTTTAGGATGCTTTTAAAGATATCCCATTTTGTGGCTGTATTTTTATTTGTGAGGACTTTATCCCATTTAGTTAGGCCTATGGCCTCTCTTAGTTGGCTAAATTTAGCTTTTTTGAAGTTTGGTATTTTTGTTCCTCCCTGTAGAAACGCTCTTTTGAATGATAATTGGCAGGTTATTACTTTATGGTCACTATTTCCCAGGTGTCCCCCAACCTGCACGTCTGTTGTTCTGTCAGGTCTATTGGTTAATACTAAGTCCAGTATGGCCATCCCTCTAGTCGGGTCCTGAACCAGTTGGGAGAGGTAATTGTCTTTGGTTATTGCCAAGAACCTGTTTCCTTTATGAGATATACAAGTTTCAGTTTCCCAGTCTATAACTGGGTAGTTGAAGTCCCCCATAATAACCACCTCATTACGATTTGCCGCCTTGTCTATCTCATTTAGTAGTAGATTTTCTGTGGACTCTGGTATATTAGGTGGTTTATAGTAAACTCCTATTAGTAATTTATTGTTGTTTTTAGCTCCATGTATCTCTACCCACAGTGACTCCACATGTTCATGTCCCTCACTTATATCTTCACGGAGTGTGGGCTTTAGACAGGACTTTACATAAAGGCAGACCCCTCCCCCTCTCCGGTTTTGACGATCCTTTCTAAACAGACTGTAACCTTGTACATTAACTGCCCAGTCACAGTTATCATCCAGCCATGTCTCAGTTATTCCCACTATGTCATAGTTCTCCTCACACATCACTAATTCCAGTTCACCAGTTTTATTAGTCAGGCTTCTGGCATTAGTATACATACATTTGAGAGGTTTATGTATATTTTTTACCCTACACATTTCCTTCTGAACTGTTCTTGTCCCTCCTTCCATTCCTCCCCCAGTCCCACTACCTTGCCCCCGGTCTCTATCTGCACTATCTTCCCATCCTGTAACGTAATTACCCTCCCCAGTCCCTAGTTTAAACACTCCTCCAACCTTCTAGCCATCTTCTTCCCCAACACAGCTGCCCCTTCCACATTGAGGTGCAGCCCGTCCCTACGATAGAGCCTGTAGCCGATAGAAAAGTCAGCCCAGTTCTCCAGGAACCCAAACCCCTCCTTCCTACACCAGTTCTTGAGCCACTTGTTAATTTCCCTAATCTCCCGCTGCCTTTCTTGTGTGGCCCGTGGTACAGGCAGTATTTCGGAAAATACTACCTTTGAGGTCCTTGCCCTAAGCTTTTGACCTAAATCCCTGAAATCATTTTTAAGGACTCTCCACCTACCCCTAACTTTGTCATTGGTTCCGATATGGACCATGACCGCTGGATCTTCTCCAGCCCCTCCCAGTAATCTGTCAACCCGATCCGCGATGTGTCGAACTCTAGCGCCAGGAAGACAGCACACTGTTCGGCGATCACGGTCTTTGTGACAGATTTCCCTATCTGTTCCCCTAATAATTGAGTCTCCCACTACCAGCACCTGTCTGGCCTGCCCTGCTGGTCCCCTGCTTACCGGAGCTGACATTCCCCTGACTGGCAGAGGAAGTGTCCGGCTGCGGCAGTGCCGTCCATGGATTGACATCCCCCTCATCTGCCAAACATGCAAACTTGGTGGGGTGTGTCAGATCAGGGTTAGCCTCTCTGGCACTCTACCCCGCTTTCTAACTGTTACCCAGCTAGCTACCTCACTTTCCTCAGCCTCCTCTCTGTCACCCTCCCCCTCATCTACCCCAAAGAGTGCTTGCTCGGTGAGAAGCAAACTCTTTTGCAAATTGTCAATGCCTCTCAGTGTTGCAACTTGCCCATTTAGAGACTCGATTAGCGATTCCAAACGGGTAATTTGCTCACATCTTGAACAAAGATATACACCCTTGAACGGCTGTTCCAGGACTGCATACATCATGCAAGATGTGCACTGGACTTCGTTGTCAATTGTGCAACACATACTAAATGGGGATTACACCACAAAAGCGAAAAATACAATATAATGTAGTACTAAGAAACTGGCTAATTGCAGTCCCCCACTGAAGTCCCTGAATCTAAAGTCACTTAATCTTAAGTCACACACTTACGCAACCACACTTAATCAACCACACTTAATCAACCACGCGTCGCGGTCAAACTCACGTTATATATCTCCTTATATAAATATAAATGCAGCTCACTACACCAGCCTGGTTTGTTTTCCCTCTGGATTCAAAAAGTATTGTATATGTTTTTAAAGTATTTTTGAAGCAATTCTATTTTCGCCGCGTGTTCAGTGATTTTATTTCCTGTTTTATCTGATAGGCAATGTATATAATAATTTTTTTTTGTCTGAGTCGCTACTAGGGCTGCTAACTTTTGTCGGTTGAAACCATACCGGGTACCCGAGGCTCGGCGACAGGCTATCTCTGAGGAAGTACAACTAATGCTGCAACTAGATGTCATCGAGGAGTCTATAAGTGAGTGGGCCAGCCCTATAGTACTGATACCCAAACCGGACGGGACGTTGCCGTTTTGTAATGATTTTTAGAAAATTAAACAAGGTATCTAAGTTTGACGTGTATCCCATGCCCCGGGTAGATGAGCTGATTGAGAGGTTAGGACAAGCCCGGTATTTTTCTGTTTTGGACCTCACCAAAGGGTACTGGTAGATACCCTTAACGAATGCTGCCAAAGAGAAAACGGCCTTCACTTTCCAAAGGCTAATGAACATTGTGCTGCGATCACATTGTCGGTACGCATCAGCTTAGCTGGACATATTGTCATTCACAGTACCGACTAAGAAAGTCACCTGCCCAAAGTGCAGGCTGTAGTAGACTCCCTTCGAAAAGCTGGACTAACCAATAACCCCAATATATGCGCGATAGGGTTAGAGGAGACAAAATACCTGGGGTATGTCATTCGGGCGGAGTGATCAAACCCCAAGTAAACAAAATAGAGGCGATAAGAAATTGGCCCTGACCTGTCACCACTAAACAAGTAAAGTCATTCCTAGGAATTATAGGCTATTGCATGAGATTTGTTCCCCACTTTGCCACGATTGCCGCGCCCTTGACAGAGCTCTTGAAGGGCCGAAAATCAGTGATGGTTCGCTGGGATGAGCGGGCGGAAGAGGCTTTTTCCACTTTAAAGTCGGCCCTGTGCGGGTCACCGGTTTTGATGATGCCCGACTTCAATAGGGAGTTTGTGGTACAGACAGATGCCTCTGAAGTAGGCCTCGGTGCTGCACTCTATTAGTAAGTCAACGGGAGGAGCATCCCGTTGTCTTTTTAAGCCGCAAGCTCACCCCAGCCGAAACCAGGTATAGTATAGTGGAGAGAGAGTGTCAGGCTATTAAGTGGGCCCTCGAGTCTCTCCGCTACTATTTGTTGGGGAGAAAGTTCTGACTGACCACTCGCCCCTCAAGTGGATGAGCCAGGTCAAAGAGAGAAATGCCTGAGCCACCAGGTGGTTCCTGTCCTTACAGAACTTTAAGTTCTCCGTGCAACACAGGGAAGTCCGGTTGCAGGGAAACGCGGATGCTCTGTCCCGGGTATACTGTATGGCAGGTGTTCACCCCCTCAGGGTTGAACAAAGGTGGGGTATGTAAGAAGGTACCTGGAGTCATCGTGGATGGAAGGTATGTGTCACCGAGGTTCCTGGCCTCGATGAAGTAAGAGCCGGTATTTTATGTGTCAGCAGCAGCTATTGCTAATTGACACCTTGAGAGTTAGCATGGCTGTCATAGCTGATCTGTGACGGCTCTTACTGGGAGTAGTCATAGTGCTGGGTGGGTGACTACTCCCCATGTTCCAGGCCGGGTTTTGCCAGGCATAAAAACCAGCCAGCACTGCTAGATGTGTGGATTTACCTCCCTCTGACAGTGGAGCTCAGGAGTCTGTGTGCAGTGAACTGAGGGCTGTGCTGGGATTTGAGGTTTGAGCTGGGCTGTAGGACTCAGGCCCCTCTAAAGGCGAACAGGCTGCCTATGGACTTGACGAGGCTGAACTGCTAACAGGGTGTGAATTAACACCCAGGAGAAAAGGTGACTTTTATTGTTTATGGACTTTCCTTGTGTGTGAACAAACACCAAGCCGCCTGCGTTTTGTGATACAACTTATCTGCATTTTGTTATACACCAATGTGTGAATTAACACCGCTGTTTGATTCTCTATACCGCATCCGCTAGTCCAAACTACCAGAGCAAATCCCCACAGCCCCAGAAAAATGGGTTTATGTCACCGACAGAAATAACAGACTGATTAACTATACTATTACAGTGTAACGGGTGCAAAGGAGGTGTTTTTTGCCGGCAAAATGGCTATAGGTCACCAAATTAACAGCCAGATTAAGTATTGTATTTCTGTGTCAATGGTGCAAAGGAGGTGTATTGCACCCACAAAAAATGCCTATATGTCACCCACAGAATTCACAGCCACATTAAAAGCAAACACTGTCCATCACTGCAGCAGTGTCCTGTCCCTACACTAGTTAGAGCAGAATGGCGGGGCAACATGTTATCCTGCATTTATGCATGCAGGGTCAAGTGCTGTGCCTGCCAATCACAGCCATGCCAATACTAGGCATGACTGTGATGACTTCCAAGTGCCCACAGCTTAAAAGCTTGTTGATTGGCTGTGCTGTGGCCTTTCAACAAACGAACATCAATCCCAAATCCTCTTAGGGCTAGTGTTCCCTGGGGTATCTCTTTTAGGCCTATTTGGTAGCAGCACACCTAAATGGGTATTCACTCTAGCTTGTCTTGCTAGGAACTTCCTACTACTTTAGCTAGGGGAACATGGGACAACCCAGGACTCTGTAACTGTTACCAAGGCTGTCAGCTTAACTCTTATCCATACATAGCATTTTTTGAATTACAGAATACATAGATCATGGTTAGCATAACAGTAAAGATTTTAAAGTTGTGAAAATGAGTATTCAGCCACTTCTGCCATACATGTACAGCAGAGGTAGGGAAGGGGTTGTGCAGGGCAAAGAGATTGATAACCTATCTTCATGGTAGGTCATCAATATCAGATCCATGGGGGACTGACTCCTGGCACCCCTGCCATTCAGCTTTTTGAAGAGGTAGTGTCTCCTACTGCATGCCATTTCACTTGCAGAAGCAGTACAAGGTAATTACATCTGTTCCTCCGATTCATGCCAATAGGACTAACAGTTGTAATTACAATGCGTAGCTGCTGCAAATGAGACAGCACATAGGTAATTTTGAAGTGGAAGCAGCACTCACACAAGCGCCACTACTTCTTCAAACAACTGATTGGTGAGGGGTGGCAGGAGTCAGATCTCCGCCTATCCTGAGAATAAGTCATCAATCTCTTTGCACTGCACACCCCCTTTAAGCATTTTCATAAAATGAAGTAATGATTGTGTAAAACTGGAATCAAAATGTCAACCGAATCTGGAAAAAGTCATAAAAGAAACATGATGGAATTGGCATAATAAGAATGGAAGACATTCAAGCTTTCCTGGTGGGTCTCCAGGGGCGGACTGGCCATAGACCCTACAGGGAAATTTCCCAGTGGGCCGATGCTCAGTGGGACACCTGAGCCCTTCTCATCCTTGCTAGGTACATAACGATCAGATGCTATCAGCAATAATTAATGCTAGGGGCATCAGGTACTTATGTTTCTGGCCGGCGGCTACAGTTTGCCCTCCTGAATTCAATGCCTTTACGACGTGATACAGTATAGTACTGCAGCAGGGACAGCAGTATTTTGTGCTGTATTGTGTATGTGATTCTGCTGGGGCAGTATTTTGTGTTGCACTACGGTACTGCTGGCCCCGTCCACTTCTGTTATCCTGCCTACTTATATTTCCCCTACTTTCTTGTGTTGCTTCGCCTTCTTTCAAATTGTACTCGCCTACAAAATTTGGCCACTTTTAGTTTTTTTCCAGGGAAATTTTAAAGGGAGTCTGTCACCTACATAACATGTTTTAAACTGATGATATAGCTCTGTGGGAGGCAGATCCATAACACTGATGGTACCCTGGTTTAGTTTTTTAGAGCCTCCAAAGTACCTAAAATGAAGTTTTAAAAATATGCAAATTACCTATCGCAAGTGCCCAAGGGCGGAGAGTGTGCTACAAGGCTGGCCGGACGATACAGAGGGGAGGAGTCAGGAGCAAGTAAGGCGGTGAGCACTGGGCACTTGCAGCACACTCTCCACCCCTGGGCACTTGCGATAGGTAATTTGCATATTTTTAAAACTTCATTTTATGTACTTTGGAGGCTCTGAAAAACGAAACATGGGTACCATCAGTGTTATGGATCTGCCTCCCACAGAGCTATATCATCAGTTTAAAACATGTTATGTAGGTGACAGACTCCCTTTAAGTTCTCAGTCCATCTCTGTGGGTCTCTGTGCATAAAATTTACTTGTTATGTAGAAAGGATGAAACTAGAATACAGGTTAGTTGAAGAGTGATAAAATTGATTTCCAAAGTGAAAATTTTTTTGAAGCTTTTAACTTACCTCTGTAGATTGATTTGCCACTTTAGAATCTGAGCACACTACTATATTAACACTACTCGAGGATAGTGTATCAGCTGTATTATCTCCATCAGCAGCAGAAAGGCCAGACAAAACTAATGCACTTGAAAATCCTTTCTTTCCAAACAGAAGACTCAATGTAGAGTTGGTAGATGATGTTTGCCCAGACTGATGAAACTCTCTTGGTTGTTCACAACTACTCCTCGCTATCGATGCAGGAGAAACAGCAGTGGGAGGGTAATGGAAGCGAGAAGAATTTGTTAAGCAGTGATGGCTAGAAGATAATCTTTTGACATCTTTATAATCATCTGTACAGGTAGGATGACATTTACCCATGTTTGGTCCAGAGGGACTTGAAAGAACATGTATGTGGTTTAAGGAAGAATGTGTATAGGCTGACTGACTCCTATATTTTCTTTTTCCTAAAAAAAAAAAAAAAAGAAAGAAAAGGAATCTAAATTTATCATTCATATTGTAAGACAAACAATATTTCAAATCTAATATGTACAAGTCACTTTTCCTATAATATTAATGTAATTAGACTAGATACGAAGATAAATGGCTCTACACATACAATCTCTCACTGTACAGATGTCATGTGCACAGATAGTTGATGCAAAAATTCTTTCTACTGTACCAATTCCTTGGACATGAAGAGGTAAATATTTATATTATTTGGGGGCACAGTGGGTGCTTGCTTGACACTTATCTTATGGATATGCCCTGAATACCTAAGATGGAAATAAAAGCCTATATAGAAGAAAAAGGTAAGGTAAGTGTGCTGCATATGCAGAACTTTATAGACCCAGAAGAACAAATAAATATATGCTTATTGCTATTGCACTCACTTGGCAAGGTTGTACATTAAAGCACAACACTTGTAAGTGTTTGTCAGAATGCCTCAACAGCAACTGCTACCATGGATCTTACAATGTAGTCCCGAAGCTGGTATTAAACATGCACAGAATGTGCATAAGATGGAAATACTCCTTTAAGAGCACTACGGGAAGCACAGCTAGGGGAGCACTTCAGCAGGCATTTATATAAAAACATACTTATCAGTGAAAAAGATGCCATCTTTATTGAATATCCTGCTCGAAATCCTGTGCGTGGTGATGTATGACGTGCTGTCATCATCACGGGCCATGCAACATTTCACTCTGGATCTTCAATCATGATTGCCGCGGCTGGCTTTTCACCATCAAATGAATGAAGTATGATTTTATTTATTTTTCATTTTACACTTTAATATTAATGTCAGATGCCACGATCAGTCATGAACGCGGCATCTGAGGGACACAACCACAGGGAGCGGCGCAGTCTCAATGTCATTGCATCTACTGCTTACAAAGAAATGCGCTTTGTAATAAAGTAATTTTTTTTGTAAAGTTCAGTGAAGCAGTCGAAGTGAATTTTCCAATACTTCCCGCATCTTTACCAGAGATAATACAGTGATAACTCACTGTTTGAGAGTTATAACTGTGTTACCTGTGACTGCAGATATATAGTAACATAGTTTATAAGGCTGAAAAAAGACATTTGTCCATCCAGTTCAGCCTGTTATCCTGCAAGTTGATCCAGAGGAAGGCAAAAAAAAAAACACCTTGTGACAGAGAAGCCAATTTCCCCCACTTTAGGGGGAACAAATTAATTTCTGACTCCAATCAGAATAACTCCCTGGATCAATGACCCATCTCTAGTAGCTATAGCCTGTAATATTACTAGAGATGAGCGAATCAAAGTTGACGAAGTGGAATTCGATCCAATTTCCGATTTTTTTTTATTTGCATCGAAGCAGAATTTCCTCGCGCTTCGTGGTAACGAATCAAATTTTTTACCTAAAATGGCTGCTGCACGTGTGAGGACATGGAGAAAGGAACTTTGGGAAGGCGGGATCACCCATAATGCCATGCATGCAGCCAATCAGCAGCCAGCCAGCCCTGTGATGTCACAGCCCTATAAATAGCATCAGCCATCTTAGATTCTGCCCTTTACCAGTGTACTTAGTGCAGAGAGAGACGTCAGCAGGTGCTAGGCATAGTGTTAGAGAAAACTTAAATTGCACAAAAAAAACTATTTACAAATGCAGGGAAAGATTATTCAAGACGTAGGGAAAGTATAGGGAGGAATCATTCCACAGCATTTATGTTGAACAGGGTTCAGTAGGGGAGGTTACAGCCTGGGTAATAGGAACAATCCTATTACACCTTGCTGCACTGGCTGGGCACCCATATTGCCATTATACAGCTCTGTAATTCCAGCAAACAGTTCTTATTGGGGTGCAAGTGCTGTTTGAAACATGCATTAACAGGGTTTATTACAAGGAAATATTTATATGCTTTATTTGCCCTTGTGCAGTGCAGTTATATGTTCTAAAGCATTTTTGACTTGTATTAGTGGGAAAAAAAGGGCTTATTAGCTGTTGAGTGGTGAAGTGCTAAAATTACAGCCCTTTTTGTCATGTATTAGTGGCAAAAGTAAAATATATTTGCCATTCAGCGGTGCAGTTATATGTTCTAAAGCCCTTTTTTGTCGCGTATTAGTTGAAAAAGACAAAATATATTTGACGGTCAGTGGTGCAGTTGTCTGTTCTAAAGCCTTTTGTGGCGTGTATTAGTGAAAAAAGAAAAAATATATTTGCCGGTCAGTGGTGCAGTTATCTGTTTTAAAGCCTTTTGTGACGTGTATTAGTGGGAAAAATATATATATATTTGCCGGTCAGCGGTGCAGTTATACACTGCGTGCAGAATTATTAGGCAAATGAGTATTTTGACCACATCATCCTCTTTATGCATGTTGTCTTACTCCAAGCTGTATAGGCTCGAAAGCCTACTACCAATTAAGAATATTAGGTGATGTGCATCTCTGTAATGAGAAGGGGTGTGGTCTAATGACATCAACACCCTATATTAGGTGTGCATAATTATTAGGCAACTTCCTTTCCTTTGGCAAAATGGGTCAAAAGAAGGACTTGACAGGCTCAGAAAAGTCAAAAATAGTGAGATATCTTGCAGAGGGATACAGCACTCTTAAAATTGCAAAGCTTCTGAAGCGGGATCATCGAACAATCAAGCGTTTCATTCAAAATAGTCAACAGGGTCGCAAGAAGCGTGTGGAAAAACCAAGGCGCAAAATAACTGCCCATGAACTGAGAAAAGTCAAGCGTGCAGCTGCCAAGATGCCACTTGCCACCAGTTTGGCCATATATCAGAGCTGCAACATCACTGGAGTGCCCAAAAGCACACGGTGTGCAATACTCAGAGACATGGCCAAGGTAAGAAAGGCTGAAAGACGACCACCACTGAACAAGACACACAAGCTGAAACGTCAAGACTGGGCCAAGAAATATCTCAAGACTGATTTTTCTAAGGTTTTATTGACTGATGAAATGAGAGTGAGTCTTGATGGGCCAGATGGATGGGCCCGTGGCTGGATTGGTAAAGGGCAGAGAGCTCCAGTCCGACTCAGACGCCAGCAAGGTGGAGGTGGAGTACTGGTTTGGGCTGGTATCATCAAAGATGAGCTTGTGGGGCCTTTTCGGGTTGAGGATGGAGTCAAGCTCAACTCCCAGTCCTACTGCCAGTTTCTGGAAGACACCTTCTTCAAGCAGTGGTACAGGAAGAAGTCTGCATCCTTCAAGAAAAACATGATTTTCATGCAGGACAATGCTCCATCACACGCGTCCAAGTACTCCACAGCGTGGCTGGCAAGAAAGGGTATAAAAGAAGAAAATCTAATGACATGGCCTCCTTGTTCACCTGATCTGAACCCCATTGAGAACCTGTGGTCCATCATCAAATTGTCACGGAACCATGAACCAGACGTACAACAAGAGATAAATGAAAATAAGAAGGCTTTATTGAAAACGGATGGTGAAACCGAGCAGAGTCTTTGCGAAGCCAGAGGTCAGGAACCAGAAGGGTAGTCAGACGAAGCCAGGATCAGGAACCAGCAGGGTAGTCAGACGAAGCCAGGATCAGGAACCAGCAGGGTAGTCAGACGAAGCCAGGATCAGGAACCAGCAGGGTAGTCAGACGAAGCCAGGATCAGGAACCAGAAGCAGCAGCAGTCTTAGAAGCATGTGAACACAAGAGGACCAAGCAAGGAACTGAAGCCACAGACCTCCTATATATATGAGCTAGGCATCCAGCTCCTCCCAGGGGAAGGAGGAGCCGCAGGGTGGAAGGCTACAAGAAACCCAGACCCCAAGATGGCCGCCAGCACATGTCAAACGAAGGAGAGCAGCAAGCAGGTAAGACCATGACAGTACCTCCCCCTCAAGGGCCCCTCCTCCGCGGAGCACAAAACGGTTTCTGAGGGAAGCGTGCGTGGAAGGCTCGGAGCAAGGCAGGAGCATGGACATCTGCGGAGGGAACCCAGGAACGCTCCTCTGGACCATAACCACGCCAATGGACCAAAAACTGCAACCGACCGCGGACCAGGCGTGAGTCCAGGATATTGCTCACCTCATATTCCTCACGATTGCCCACTTGGACCGGACGAGGCCGAGGAACCGAGGAAGTGAAACGATTACACACCAGTGGCTTCAACAGGGAGACATGAAACACGTTGGAGATCCGCATGCCAGGAGGAAGCGCAAGGGCATAGGCTACCGGGTTTACCCTGCGAAGCACTCGGAAGGGACCAACAAAGCGAGGCGCCAGCTTGGGAGTGGGCACTCGAAGGTTGAGGTTGCGGGTGGACAACCATACACGGTCTCCGACCTGGTAGGAAGGAGCAGGCGCTCGTCTGCGATCAGCCTGGAGCCTCTGGCGCTGCGCAGAGACCTCAAGGGACTTCTGGATCTGTACCCAAGAAGCACGTAGGACGGAAAGGTGATCCTCCACAGCCGGAATATCCTGGGGAGAGAATACCTCCGGTAACACGGCAGGTTGGAACCCATAATTGGCCATGAAGGGAGACGTCCCAGAGGAAGAGTTCACCGCCGTGTTCCTGGCAAACTCAGCCCAAGGCAGGAGGTCAACCCAATTGTCTTGGTGATCGGAGACATAGCAACGAAGGAATTGCTCCAAGGCCTGATTGGATCGTTCTGCGGCCCCATTGGACTGAGGGTGGTAGGCCGAGGAGAAGGAGAGATGAATCCCCAACTGGGAGCAAAAGGCGCGCCAGAACCTGGACACAAACTGACTCCCCCGATCCGACACAATCTCCTTAGGCAAACCGTGCAACCGGAAGACCTCCCTGGCAAAAATCGTGGCCAACTCTTGTGCAGAGGGTAACTTCTTGAGAGGAACACAGTGGCACATTTTGGAAAACCGATCCACAATCATGAGAATGACCGTATGGCCTCGGGATGCAGGGAGGTCCACAATGAAATCCATCCCCAGGTGTGACCATGGGCGCTCCCCGGTGGCTATGGGTTGCAGAAGGCCCAACGGAAGGTGCCGAGGGGACTTACTCTGGGCACAAACGGAGCATGCCGCTACATATGCGGCGATGTCGGAACGTAGGGAAGGCCACCAGAACAGACGTGAAACAGCCCAGGACAGCTGATTCTTTCCAGGATGCCCCGCGGTCTTGGAGTTATGGTAGGTTCGCAACAACCGAGTGCGCAACTCCTCAGGCACAAAACATCTGCCGTTGGGTCTCCCAGAGGGAGCACCAGATTGAGCCGCCAAAATCTGCTCACCCAGGGGAGAGGTCAGGCTGGTGCGAATGGCGGCCAGGATCTGATTCGGAGGTATGACCGAAGTCGGAATCGACTCCTCCCTGGACAGCTCGGAGTACTGCCGTGATAAGGCATCCGCCCTGATGTTCTTGGAACCGGGTAGGTAGGAGACCACGTAATTAAAACGTGACAAGAACAGAGCCCATCTGGCCTGACGTGGTGTCAATCTCTTGGCCTCAGAAAGGTAGGTCAGATTCTTGTGGTCCGTCAGGATGAGAACCGGAACCACCGAACCCTCGAGCAAGTGCCTCCATTCTTTGAGGGCCTGCACGATGGCCAATAACTCCCTGTCACCAATCTGATAGTTGCACTCCGCGGAAGACAGTTTCCGGGAGTAAAACCCACAAGGAAGCAGAGGACCCTCTGGTGTTCTACGCTGAGACAGAAGGGCGCCTACTCCCGTCTCAGACGCGTCCACCTCGAGGACAAAGGGCAACCCAGGGTTGGGATGCGACAGAATCGGAGCCGACACAAAGGCGGACTTTAGGGCCTCAAAAGCTCGGATGGCCTCGAGCGGCCAGACCTGGGAATTACTGCCCTTCCTGGTCAGATCCGTGAGAGGCTTGGCCAGCATGGAAAAGTCCCTGATGAACTTCCGATAATAATTGGC
This sequence comes from Bufo bufo, assembly GCF_905171765.1. NCBI lineage: Eukaryota > Metazoa > Chordata > Amphibia > Anura > Bufonidae > Bufo > Bufo bufo. Next base: position 449,163,644 of record NC_053392.1, read on the forward strand.
GAAGCCCAAAAAGCGCTGCAGGGAACGAAGACCACTGGGCTGGGGCCACTGTAAGACAGCCGAAACCTTCTCAGGATCCATGGAGAACCCCTCAGCGGAAATGATGTAACCTAAGAAGGTTACCTGGGATCGGTGAAATTCGCATTTCTCAAGCTTACCGAACAGCTTGTTCTCTCGTAACCGTTGCAACACTCGTCTGACATCCAGAATGTGGGCCTCCATGGATTCAGAATATACCAAGATGTCATCCAAATAGACTACCACACACTGCTGCAACAGGTCACGGAAAACATCGTTGATGAATTCCTGAAAGACTGCGGGCGCATTGCACAACCCAAAGGGCATAACCAAGGATTCGTAATGACCGGTCCTGGTGTTAAACGCGGTCTTCCACTCATCGCCCGCCTTGATCCTTACCAGGTTATACGCCGCCCTCAGGTCGAGTTTGGTAAAGACGGTGGCCCCTTTAAGGCGATCGAACAGCTCGGAAATCAAGGGTATCGGGTAAGCGTTCTTGATCGTGATGCGATTGAGACCCCTGTAATCGATGCAAGGCCTCAACTCACCGCCCTTCTTTTTCACAAAGAAAAATCCAGCCCCTGCCGGGGACGAAGATTTGCGAATGTGTCCGCGTGAAAGCGCCTCCCTCACGTACTCCTCCATGGCCTCATTCTCCGCTACCGACAGTGGATAGACTTTGCCACGAGGAGGAACGGCACCAGATTGTAACTCTATGGCACAATCGTATGGGCGGTGCGGAGGTAGGGCAACCGCGCGCACCTTATCGAATACATCCCGGTACTCCTCATATTCAGGAGGCAACAGAGAGTCCGAGGAAGTACACAGCAACTTGACAGACCCATGGATGCAACTAGCCCCACACTGCGGTGACCACGAGAGGATCTCGACCGATCTCCAATCGAAAGTCGGATTATGCTTCTGGAGCCAGGGGTACCCCAAGACCACCGAGTAGTGTGGAGACGAAATAACCTGGAGGCAGACCGACTCTCTGTGAACGGCACCAATGGCTATCCCCACTGGAAGGGTCTCATGAGTCACGTGTGGCGGCAGAAGCGGTCTGCCGTCTATTGCCTCAAGAGCCAGTGGGGAACCTCGAGCCTGCAGAGGAATGGAATTGGCGGCAGCGAACACACTATCAATGAACAAACCACCAGCACCAGAGTCCACCAACGCCTGGGTCGTCACCGAGCCCCCGACCCAGGAGAGGACAACAGTGATCAGTGGTTTGTCAACACGGGAAACCGGGGACGAGGAGACTCCACCCAAGATCTGCCCCCGACAGGATCTCAGGGTACGATTGTTTCCCGGACGGTTCGGACATGCCAACCGAAAATGCCCACCGAGACCACAGTACATGCATCGGCCCTCGCGTCTCCGGAGTGCCCTCTCCCCCTCGGACAGGCGAGCAAACCCCAGCTGCATGGGTTCACCCCCAGACAAGTCATCCCCAGGAGGCGTGGGAGGAGAGGGAGGCACGGGTGGGACAGCAAACGTAGGCACCAATCTGTTAGAAGACCTCCGCAGGTTCTCCTTAAAGGAAGGTCTCTCCCTGAGTCTGGTGTCAATCAAAATCAGGAACGAAATAAGAGACTCGAGCTCAACTGGTAGGTCCTTAGCTGCAACCTCATCCTTCAAGGCATCCGAGAGACCATGAGAGAAAGCAGCGACCAGAGCCTCATTATTCCAGCCCACCTCTGCTGCCAGGGTACGAAACTCAATGGCGTATTCAGCTACGGATCGTGAACCCTGTCTGATGGACATAAGGAGCTTCGCAGCAGAGGCAGCACGAGCCGGCACATCGAATACCTTCCGAAGAGAAGCAACAAAACCGGAAAACTCGGCAACCACCGGATTGTTGTTCTCCCATAAAGGGCTGGCCCAGGCCAAGGCCTTGTCCGAGAGCAGCGAGATCAAGAAGCCCACCTTTGATCTCTCAGTAGGAAAGGCATGTGGCAGCAACTCGAAATAAATGCCCACCTGGTTAAGGAAACCTCGGCACTGAGTTGGCTCTCCCCCAAAGCGCTGTGGAAGAGGGGCAGAACCGATCATACCCCGACACACCGCAGGCGCAACAACAGGTGTCGGGGTAGACTCTGGCGCAACAACCGGAGCGGCAGTAGGAGCGAGCCCAGGAGCGACAACCGACCCATCGGCAACGGGAGCGAAATGAGCCGTGCGTTCAAGCAGGGTTTGCAACGCCACAGCGAACCGACCCAACAGGTGATCCTGCTGATCAAGTCTGGCAACCAGCGTGGATGGCCCTGTACCGTCAGAATTCATGGCTTGGTCCTAATGTCACGGAACCATGAACCAGACGTACAACAAGAGATAAATGAAAATAAGAAGGCTTTATTGAAAACGGATGGTGAAACCGAGCAGAGTCTTTGCGAAGCCAGAGGTCAGGAACCAGAAGGGTAGTCAGACGAAGCCAGGATCAGGAACCAGCAGGGTAGTCAGACGAAGCCAGGATCAGGAACCAGCAGGGTAGTCAGACGAAGCCAGGATCAGGAACCAGCAGGGTAGTCAGACGAAGCCAGGATCAGGAACCAGAAGCAGCAGCAGTCTTAGAAGCATGTGAACACAAGAGGACCAAGCAAGGAACTGAAGCCACAGACCTCCTATATATATGAGCTAGGCATCCAGCTCCTCCCAGGGGAAGGAGGAGCCGCAGGGTGGAAGGCTACAAGAAACCCAGACCCCAAGATGGCCGCCAGCACATGTCAAACGAAGGAGAGCAGCAAGCAGGTAAGACCATGACACAAATGTGAGATTTACAAGGAGGGAAAACAGTACACCTCTCTGAACAGTGTCTGGGAGGCTGTGGTTGCTGCTGCACGCAATGTTGATGGTGAACAGATCAAAACACTGACAGAATCCATGGATGGCAGGCTTTTGAGTGTCCTTGCAAAGAAAGGTGGCTATATTGGTCACTGATTTGTTTTTGTTTTGTTTTTGAATGTCAGAAATGTATATTTGTGAATGTTGAGATGTTATATTGGTTTCACTGGTAAAAATAAATAATTGAAATGGGTATATATTTGTTTTTTGTTAAGTTGCCTAATAATTATGCACAGTAATAGTCACCTGAACACACAGATATCCCCCTAAAATAGCTAAAACTAAAAACAAACTAAAAACTACTTCCAAAAATATTCAGCTTTGATATTAATGAGTTTTTTGGGTTCATTGAGAACATGGTTGTTGTTCAATAATAAAATTAATCCTCAAAAATACAACTTGCCTAATAATTCTGCACTCCCTGTATGTTCTAAAGCCCTTTTGTTGTCTCGTATTAGTTGAAAAAGACAAAATATATTTGCCGGTCAGTGGTGCAGTTATCTGTTTTAAAGCCTTTTGTGACGTGTATTAGTGGAAAGAAATAAGGGCCTATTTGCCGTTCAACGGTGCAGTTATATGTTCTAAAGCCCTTTTTGGCATATATTAGTGGTAAAAAAAGGGCTTACTAGTCGGTGTGTGCTGAAGTGAGAAAATTACAGAGTTTTTGGGGTGTTTTAATTTCCTTTTTATTTATTTATTTGATCTAACAGTATGTTGGACACAGAAGTGCCAGGCCCTGCACAGGGGAGTGGCAGAGGCCTAAATGTTTCTGGCGTAGGCAGAGATCGCAGCAGAGTAAGGGGGCGTCGCAGCAGGGTCACTTCGATAGCTCCCAGTGTCAGCTACCGGTCGTGTCGTATCCAGCAACCCAGCGGTTCTTGAATGGTTGAAACGACCCCTAGTTGGCATGGCCCGGGAGCAGGCCCTGTGCCCTAACTTGTCCTCAACCTGCCTCTGTCCTTTTATGTTCCCTCAGCCAGAGAAGTATTGTATGCTGTGGGCTCAGCTCCACTATACAGTGAGGACAAACTACTAAAAGGCAGTTAGCAGCTACTGGCAAGCCAAGATGTGGAGCAGACATCCGCCGCTTCCTCCACTAGGCAGACGAGTAGTAATGAGGAGAGTGGCGTGGGAGCTGGTGTTGTGAGCAGTCAGGCTCCTGACCCAGAGAGGGTTGAGAGGACATCAGTGACATGCAGACAGTACTCGATGATGATGATGATGTAGCTGATCGCACTTGGGAGCCAGGTGACGAAGGAGCTTCATTTTTTCTTTTTCTTTTTTCTTTATATAATAATGTAATATTATAAAAGCTGGTGTCTCCATGATAAATCTGCAGTGTGGGGGCCCCATTTGGCTTCTACAAACTTTCAAAATAATTCTTCAGCGGGGCGAATAGATGCTGAATGACTGGGATGCTCCATGACCTTCCCAGGAACTTCTGTCGAGAGCGGCGGTTCATTTCTGAGACGTCTGTATAGTGCGGGGGGAACCCTGTCCATCTCCGTGCACCGTAGGATGTTCTCTTTCACATCCATGATGACTGGGAACTTGTGATGTTTTTCCTGAAGAAGAGACCAGGGGCTGGTAGTTATGGTTTGAATCTTGATGAACTTTGCTACTCTTCCGGGCTCCAAGCAATCTTGAAGCTTTGTCTTCTCATTGTCTGTAGCTACTAGAGGCCTGTTCATGCCAGACAGGTTCCCCCAGAAGTATCTGGCTGGATGAGCAGCTGATACCGCACTTGCATCAATCTTGACAGGATTCATCTCCAGGTAGAAAGAAATTGTTTTTTGGAATGCTTTTTCCATCGCAACTACGTTCTCGAATAACCAGAAGACTGGCCGATTATTTCCTGTTTTAGGCAACACTTTATTGAGTAATCGTAGAAAGTCAAAAAACTGTTGTCCACTGCCCACATAAAGGCTTTTCTGGTGCTGGTTAACCAGGGATAAGTCATTACAAAGACTGCCGTCAATTATCAGATCGAATTGTCCCCATTCTTCAATCTGTTTCCTGGTTATATTCTGTATGTCGCCCATGTATACAATCTGCCCTGGATGGCGTACCAGTCCTATCGTGATGGCGGTCTGCACACACTTCTGATGCCATATGTTTTTCAATGTTGATTCTAAGCTTTTTGAGAATCCTGTCTGTCCTTTCCAAAACAACCGGCACACTCCTGAAATACTCTGTGCTGCTGGGGACTCTGCTCTTTTCACCTTGTAACTCTTAGTCCACAATCTTCAACAAGATCAGCACGGAGGAGCGACGTAGCAAACCTACGTAGCAAACCTACGTCATCACATCTTCACCCCCTCTGACGAAGGGGCTTCATCATCGGGAGAAGAGGGGGGCAGCTTGCCCGTGAGGCAGCGGCGGAGCCAGCAAGTCGCTAGCGTGGCAGCAGTGGGAGGTCGTTAGTCAAACGTGGCCAGTTGACACCACTGTGTCACGTCGTTGGTCCTCCCACAATGTCCGCCTCTGCCTCCTCATCCTCCACCGTGTCCTCAGCCTCCACTGCAGGGACAATTCACAGTGCCTCTCCAGCATACCACATGTGCAGGGCATGGCGGTGTCACGCTGTTCTGCACCTCGTTTGCTCCACAGACAGGATCCATTTTGTGGGGGTCATTGTTCTGACTGATCAGAGGAAGGGCAAAATAATCAGTGACGTCAACATAAACTTACTGCTGACACCCTCTCCACTCTGTCGGGTGGCTCTACTTGTATAAGTATTTAATATAACAGGTTCTGTAGACATTTATGTGGAATCAGCTGACAATGTAAAAAGGGTGTGCTTCTTCTTGGCGCTAATATCATCCTGTAAGGCTGAGTTCATACTTGAGTTATTTGGTCAGTTTTGGCCCCATGACTGCCCAAATAAGTGAAGTGTGCAGTGATTCTAAGGCCCCTTTCACACGGGCGTCATGGATTTTGTCATATACATTGCGGGTGCATTGCGTGAAACCCGCGCAAGTGCGCAGCAAATTTCAGTCAGTTTTGTCTGCGATTGTGTTGTTCAGTTTTTTCCAAGTGCAAAGCGTTTTAATGAGTTTTGCACACGCCTGATTAAAAAACGAATGTGGTACCCAGACCCAAACCTGGACCTCTTTACTGAAGTTCGGGTTTGGGTTTGATGTTCTGTAGATTTTTATTAGTTTCCATTATAACATGTTAAATGGAAAATAATAGCATTCTTTAATACAGAATGCTAAGTAAAATGTCCCTTGAGGGTTAAAATATAATAAAAAAATTACTCGCCTCATCCACTTGATCCACTTCTTGCAGGACCTGCAAAAGGATCTGCGCTGACGTCATCGCGCTCACCACATGTTGAACGTGGTGACATCAGTGCAGGTCCTGCTGAATGAAGATAGAAGGATCTGGCTGCTGTCTGGCTGGCGGGGACCTTTGACAGATGGGATCCTCTGTTCCATTGGTAGGCCTCCCTCTTCAGTTGGAGAACAAAATGGCAAATTGGCCACTATGTTTTTTTTTTTTTTTTTTCATTACAGTGTATGGAATAAGTACATTTATATTTAAATTGTGTGGGAGTTTTGGGTCACAGCAGTGCAGATGATCATTATTTATTTTATTTATTTATTTTAAGGTACTTTCACACTTGCGTTAAAGTTTTCTGGTATTGAGTTCCATCACAGGGGGCTCAATACCAGAAAAAAATGCTTCAGTTTTATCCTAAAGCATTCTGTTTAGTATGCATCAGGATGTCTTCAGTTCAGTCACTCCGCTGCTGGCAGTAAACTTTCTCCCTCCTCTCATATAAGAGAGGAGGGAGAAAGCCTCCGGTGCAGTGATCGGGTCCCCCAGCTTCCCCATAAGAGAAAGCTGAGTCCCGATCCTCACTCCCACCCCCTGCCCTCAAGAAAGATGGCGGCGGCGGCTCAGCACATGCGCACACTAAAAGCCGTCCGCCACCACACCTGCAAAGGTCTCTCTCCTCTGGAGAGGAAAGAGAGATCTCAATTATGCCCTGATCGGATCCCCCTGCACCCCCATCAATATGGCCCCCAGATATGTTAATAAAGTTCCAGGGCCACCCCCCCATATAATAATAATAAAAAACATGCGCACTGGTTACTGTGCTGAAGATCAAGTGATTATGTAGCTGGCTGGAGGTATATTAGGCGGTCGAAGGATATCAATTTTACTGCAGGCCAGTGGACTACAGGCCCCAAAAATTATTCATTCACCGGACAGAAAACATCAAGTGATTATGTAGCTGGAGGTACATTAGGCGGTCACCGTATAACAATTTTACTGTTGGCCAGTTATATTACAGGCCCCAAAAATGATCCATTCAACGTACATAAAAGATCAAGTGATTATGTGGCTGGATGTATATTAGACGGTCATTGGATATCAATATTACTGCAGGCCAGTACAAATACATGTCAAACACATATATTTAAAAGAACTAAAAATATAAAATTGGATTCAAAACATGTCTAACGAAATCCCCCCTCTTGAAAAAAAAAAAAATGATGATAGTTGAAATTTGATAACACGTGGTCGTCACAGGTATTGAATTTCTCCATGGCCCCAAACATTAGGCATTCAACGGCCAGAAAAGGCCTTTTATGCTGCTGTATTTACATAAGACAGGGACCATTATTCGTTCTGGGTGGTGGCGGATATGTGTGGGCTGGCATGAGGAAATTCAATTGAACGTGGTCATCAAAGGTGTTGAATTCCTCCGAGATCCATGCCTCTTTAATTTTTAGAAATATGAGGTAGTCCACACTGTCGTGAGCTAGGCGAGTGCGCTTATCGGTCAGGATCCTCCCTGCTGCGCTGAACGTCCTTTCGGATAGGACACTCGACGAGGGGAAGCCCAGAGTTAAATGGAAAATTGTGCCAGCTCAGGCCACAGGTCAAGCCTACACACCCATTCACAGTAAAAAAGTCACTAGTATACGTTGTGGGAAGATCACAGAAGCAAGATCACAGAAGCAAGTAAATCAAGAAAGTAGAAAACCACGCTGCTTGATACACCTCCTCCCTTCTTGGTATGGATTACAAAAGGCACGGGGAAAGATCTGCAATGGGTATATCCGAGGATACCTCCTCTCTCCAAAACACTCCTGTGGGGAATTAAAGGTCGCAACAATAGTGAAGCCCAGACTGCCACCGTCACGTGCAAAGATTTATTGTACTTACAACAGTATCTCTGATAAAACGCATAAAACAATGGTATGCACACTTCGGTATCGCCCGACCCGGGTTTCGCTGTCAAGCTTCGTCAGGAGCGAACCTGCACACCCAATAGTCAAGGGGTTCCTCGCTTCTCAGAGCATCCACATCGGCCGTTAACCCGATGTAGTCGGAGGGAGGATCTGGAGGGCGGCTGTCGATGGGTTGTCTGCAAGAATGATCTCATATACAGAACAGACCAAAAGTTTGGACACACCTTCTCATTCAAAGAGTTTTCTTTATTTTCATGACTATGAAGGCATCAAAACTATGAATTCACACATGTGGAATTATATACATAACAAACAAGTGTGAAACAACTGAAAATATGTCATATTCTAGGTTCTTCAAAGTAGCCACCTTTTGCTTTGATTACTGCTTTGCACTCTTGGCATTCTCTTGATGAGCTTCAAGAGGTAGTCCCCTGAAATGGTTTTCACTTCACAGGTGTGCCCTGTCAGGTTTAATAAGTGGGATTTCTTGCCTTATAAATGGGGTTGGGACCATCAGTTGCGTTGAGGAGAAGTCAGGTGGATACATAGCTGATAGTCCTACTGAATAGACTGTTAGAATTGGTATTATGGCAAGAAAAAAGCAGCTAAGTAAAGAAAAACGAGTGGCCATCATTACTTTAAAAGGTCAGTCAGTCAGCCGAAAAATTGGGAAAGCTTTGAAAGTAAGGGCTATTTGACCATGAAGGAGAGTGATGGGGTGCTGTGCCAGATAACCTGGCCTCCACAGTCACCGGACCTGAACCTAATCGAGATGGTTTGGGGTGAGCTGGACCGCAGAGTGAAGGCAAAAGGGCCAACAAGTGCTAAGCATCTCTGGGAACTCCTTCAAGACTGTTGGAAGACCATTTCAGGGGACTACCTCTTGAAGCTCATCAAGAGAATGCCAAGAGTGTGCAAAGCAGTAATCAAAGCAAAAGGTGGCTACTTTGAAGAACCTAGAATATGACATATTTTCAGTTGTTTCACATTTGTTTGTTATGTATATAATTCCACATGTGTTAATTCATAGTTTTGATGCCTTCATAGTCATGAAAATAAAGAAAACTCATTGAATGAGAAGGTGTGTCCAAACTTTTGGTCTGTACTGTACGAATTGAACAACCGCCCTCTTTTTGCATGCGCTGTAGGATTGGTACCCACAACTGTTTCTCTGTGGGTGGAAATTCCTCTGCCAGCGCCCTCAACAGCAGTATGCAGCATGTCTCGAAGCAATGGCAGGAAATGCTGCATTTTGACAGCCCTCTGTGATGCTGGTGACATGTCCACCATTTTGTGTTTGTACCGGGGTCAAAGTATGTTGCCACCCAGTACTGGTCCTTGCCGTTTATGCTTTTTATACGGGGGTCCCTCTTCAAACACTGGAGCATGAAGGCCCCCATTTGCACTAAATTGGAAGCGGTGGAGAGCGCTGGCTCCTGCTCATTGCCCAGGAGAATGTCATCCTCGGTCTCCTCCCACCATCCAAGAACAACACCAGGGATCCCAGAAAAGTTTAAAGCCTGCTCTTCTTGCTCCTTCTCCTCCTCCTCTCCCCCCCCCCAGGCACCATCCTCCTTTGACTCCTCTTCAGACTCCTGCGGACTTGTCTCAGATGGAGTAGCCCCCATGAGAATTCATTCAGCATTACGACTTCCTCATCTTCCTGCTCCTGTTCCTCGATGGCTTGATCAATGACACAATGCAACGCACTCTCCAGAAAGAAGGTGTAAGGTACGATGTCACTGATGGCACCCTGGCTGCGACTGAACAGTTTGGTGATCTCATCAAATGGCTGCAGAAGTCTGCATGCGTCACGCATGAGCAGCCACTGGCGCAGTTAAAAAAAAAAAAAAGCTCTCCAGAACCTGTCCTGCCGCAGAGTTCGCACAGGTAGTCATTATTGGCATGTTTTTGCTGGAGCAGCCTATCAAGCATATACAAGGTGGAGTTCCAGCACGTTGGGCAGTCAGAAATCAGACGTCTGATGGGCAGGTGGTGTGGCAGCTGAACGTCAGCAAGGCGAGCCATTACCGTGTAAGATCTTCTAAAATGGCCAGAGATTTTCCTGGCCTGCCGCAAGACATCCTGGACCCCGGGGTATTTGGCAACAAATCGCTGCACAACTAAGTTTAGGAAGTGTGTCATTTTGCCCTGTTTCAGCGCGCTCAGTAGATTGGCACCGTTGTTGCACACCACTTTACCAACTGTCAAATTGAGCAGGGTTAGCCACTGAACGGGCTGTGACCGCAGAGCTGAAAGGAGTGCAGGACCGGTGTGGCTCTTGGCTTCAAGGCACAACAGCCGCAGCACAGTAGGACAACGTCTTACCTGGCCCGTCAAATAGGTTCTGAGGAGCTGGGGGGTGCAGCGGAAGAGGCGGTAGCAGTGGAAAAGGAGGAGTCAGCCGAGGAGAAGACGGAGGATGGAGTAGGAGGAGGAGAAGAAAAGGCAGGCCTGCATGCAATCCGTGGCGGTAACACCAAATCCACATGGGCTCCACGGGTTGCATGCTTGACAACCATCAGAAGGTTCACCAAGTGGGCAGTAAAAGTTATGTACCTTCCCTGCCTATGTTTGCTAGACCACGTGTCTTTGGTCATATGTATATGTATCTTGGCACCAATACTGTGTGCCAGAGATACATTCACTTGCCGCTGAACATGGTCATATAGCTCTGGAATGCCCTTCTTGGAGAAATATTTCCTTCTGGGGACCTTCCATTGCGGTGTGCCAATGGCCACAAATTTTCTAAAGGCCTCTGAGTCCACCAGTGTATATGGCAGTAGTTGGCTGGCTAGCAGTTTCGACAAGCAGGCGGTTTGTCAGTAGCTGACACATTAAAAAAGCCCTCATTGTGGAGCCATGTGCCGGTGTCCTGGGAGCATAAGATGTGAACGTGCATGGTGGATGGCTCTCTCCAGATACATTTGCAGTCTGCTTTTTGCCTCCTGTGCACTGCGAGTTCTGCCTGCTTCTCCTCTTTCTCCTCCCTATCTGCTGCTCCGTCGCTCCCTCTAAACTCCCCTCCTCTTCCTCTCTTGTTGGCACCCATGTGATGCCCATCGACACGTCACCATCGTCACCTTCACCACCACTGACATTAGAGATCTCGGAGTAGACAGCAGCGCCGGGGACCACCCTCTTTGGGCTGATCTGGAAACTGTTGTCAGACCACTGGGTGGCGGTTGCTGCTACCTCCTCTTCCTGATCCGATGCAAGAATGGTTGCGCATCGGCAAGGTTTGGGAATGGATGGGAAAATAATTTCTCTGACTCGAGTGGAGGGGCTGTGGTGGTGTCTTTGGGGGTGCACACAGCAGAGTGAGGAGGGTGCTGATACAGAGGATGAAGATGTGCAGAAGCAGAAAGCTGAGTGAGCCACTCAACCAACTCTGGTGCGTCCTTTGACGTAATCACACGCACCTTCTCCAACTTCCCACTTAGACTCCGGCCTGGTGCACCTGCCCGACCCTGATCACCCCTGCGGAATTGCCTGCCTCTTCCTCTGCCTGTCATTTTCAAAATTACCCTGTGACAAAGTCCCTATAGAAGAGCAGTATTTGTGGAAGCAGGTATATCGCAGGACTCAATAAAAATTTTGTGGAAGCCGGTATATCAATACCCTGTATCAGTATTTTGTGGAAACAGGTATATAGAACCCAATAATGAGTATTTGCTGGAAGCTGGCAAATCAAACCCGTTAATCGATATTTGGTGGAAGCTGGTGTATCCACCTCTGGGACCCGCGCCTACAAGTAGAACGGAGCCGGGTAGAGTTGTAGCTGGAGGACCCCGCGTTTCCCGGGATCCGTCCACCACCAGGCGCAGCTCTCCGCCTCTCCAATTGAAGTGAATGGGAGCGCACCGCGCATGCGCGGCAACCGCTCCCATTAATTTCTATGGGGCCAAAGGAAATAGCCAATCAAGCGCTCGGCTAGTTTCGGCGGCTCCATAGAAATGAATGGAGGGCAGCCGCGCATGCGCAGTGCACCCTCCTCAACTTTCTCCGCTCCGTTCTCCTTGTAAGTGGGGGTGCCAGAGGTGGGACCCGCACCTATCATACAATGGGGTCATATCCTAGCGATATGCTCCCATTGTCTAAGATGGAATAACCCCTTTAATCAATATTTGGTGGAAGTCTGTATATCAATACCCTGTATAAGAATTTTGTGGAAACAGGTATATAGAACCCAATAATGAGTATTTGCTGGAAGCAGGTATATCAAACCTCTTAATCAATATTTAGTGTAAACTGGTGTATCACACCCCTCAATCAATATTTTGTGGAAGCAAGTATATCGCACCCCTTAATGTGTTTTTTTAGGCAACAAGTATATCACACCAGTTGCAATTACTTATTCCAATAGCATTTGTCCCTCTATCTAGCTGCAGTATTGCAGCAGAACCGTACACAACTGCTGCACAATACAAATGCACTATAAAATACTTTCTATGTTAGAAAGTATATTATAAGTATATCACACCCCTCTGTATGTCACACCTATCGATAGCACACCTATACCAGTCCTTAAAAGGGCTTTTGTGGCCCTATTAGCTAGCGTTTGGTGTCCCTAACAATCTGTCCATTCTCCACACAGCAACCTCTCCCTACACTGGCAAAAAAACTGAATGTAAAATGGCTGCCAGATCGGGTTTATTTATAGGGTAGGGTGTGTGTCCATGTGCTGAAACGGTTTAATTGGCTGTCCTGTCCCACCTGATGGATGTGTCATGGGTCAAAGTTCTTCACAATGCTAAGAATATGGCGCCAGCGGACATCACCATATGTTCGCCTGTACGGCGAACCACGAACTAGCAAAGTTCGCCGCGAAATGACCGCCGTGCAAATCACAAGGCCATCTGTAAATACGAATATTCTGGAGTTTACTACCAATACAACATTTATTATAAGTGTGACATTTTGCAATGAATATTCAGTATCTGAACAAACATCTTAATAAGGTGGAAAATCTTGCAGTTATGTGATCATTACCTTTTACATATTGTTACACAGTGAAAGGTTGTGCCTAGCAAGGCAGGTATTTTCCTCCCAGCATGTGCGGCTGGGATGGTTTCCAGCTAGGTGAGGTCACATACCGGACCGGAGTTTAAGTCCCAGCCTGGGTTTTGGCAGCACCTGGCTGTCCTTAAATAGGCAGCTGGGCTCAGCATAGATGTCTCTGTTTTTGGAATCTGAGGCTTTGTGCCATGCTGAGAGCCGCATGCTGGGGAACTTTGCATTGTGTGTGAATTAACACCAAGACTACAAAGTTACGTGCTGTTTTGTGCAATTGCCTCAAATGTGAATAAACACTGATGTTTTGAGTTAAGAACTTGTATTTTGCCTCTGTACTGTGCCCGCTTATCCTATCTACCAGAGCGAAACCCCACAATTGGTGGAGGATGCGGGCAAGAGTAGTGAGGCTGGCGTGAATGCCGATATATTTTTGGTTTCTGCATTTTTGAGGCACGGTTGTATGTCGTACATTAAACCAGCTGTATTACAACCAGTGCCCCATGACAAAATGGAGGCTGTTGAATAGGCCCTCATGGAGGCTAATCTGCAGCAGCGAGAGACAAACTTGCAGCAATGCGAGGCTAATAAGCAATAGCAGGAGACTAACCAGTTTCTGCTACAACACTTGATGGCTTTGCAGACAGCAGGAGCAACCCCGACCGTCCACGATGCCCGGAAAGCAGTCCGTGCCGCAATTCCTAAGATGACCCCCGCAGACAACATCGAAATCTACCTGGCGATGTACGAGAAAGTGGCTATCAGGGAAAAGCTACCCCGTGACCAGTGAGGTCTTCCCTCCATTCCTGTCATCCGATTCCCAGCGGGTTTATTTCGACTTTCCGGCCGATCAAGCGGCCGACTACCAAAAAGTAAAGGGTGAGATTTATGACTTACTCCACCTCTTGCAAAAGTGGCTATATTCCTGATGCGCTGAGTCCCATGGCTATGCTGGATAGAACATTGGCTTATATGTTCTGAAGGGCTCTGCCACCCCCTCTCCAGCACTGGATCGGCCATGTGTCTCCTGGCAACGCCCTAGAAATGGTGAACCTGGTCGAGTGCTACAAGGCTACTAAGATTGTTACAGGGGGTTCTTTTGGGAGGGGGGCAGTCAAACCCCATAAATCTCCATCCCAGACCTGCCGACTTGTACCAACCAAACCCACCTGAGGTGTATCCTCTACGGACCTGGCTCCGATAGTCTGCTGGTGGTGTTAGGAGCTGGGCCATGTAATAGCTGACTGTCCCCATCAGTTGGAACCCATGGATACTAACTATGGCTACCGTCAGTCACTATATGCCAGGAAGTTGTGTGCAGCAGGTATCCCAAAAACTCTAAACCACTTGTGCCAGGCGGAGGTAGGAGACACTCCAGTGCAGGCTCTGCTGGACTTAGGGAGTCTGGTGTCCCTAGTAAAGGCTCCCCTGGTACGGTCAACGGAGTATACTGGCCGGAAAGTCGGGGTCATGTGCATCCATGGAGACTTAAAAGACTATCCCACCGCCCTGGGGTCTATAACCACAGGGGCTGCCAGATGGACTCACAAAAAGGCAGTATCCCCAAATTTACACTACGAACTTATAATAGGGAGGGGCTTCCCGGCACTGTGGCCTGCTGTGGCTACCCTAGCAGAGTGACCCGGCTGTGGGGGGAGACCAGAATCATGGGAACCTGAGACCGGAAGGGCCAGTGGTAGGGGTAAATGCCACTTCGTGGAAGAGGGGGAGACAACCCCACTAAGTATAATGGTAGGAGATGTGGAGGACTTGCTGCCTGGTCCTGAACTGGCAGACCTCAATGTCTCAGGGAATAATTTTGGTACCGCCCAAAGTCCAAACCCAACCCTATTCCGCGCCTGGGAAAATGTGTTAATAGTAGATGGTGAACCACAACAACCTGGGGCAGAGTCAGTGTTTCCCCATTTTGTGGTTCATCAGGATATGTTGTATCGGGTAAACCAACTACGGGGTGAGCCTATTGAACAGTTGGTGGTCCCCAAAGCTTATTGCAAGCTTGTGTTAGATCTAGCTCACCACCACGTTCTCGGGGGTCACCTGGGGCTGCAGAAAACTCAGGATCGTATTCTACAGCGGTTTGATTGGCCCAGCATATTCTAAGAAGTGGAACAGTTTTGTAAGTCTTGCCCGACCTGCCAGATAACTAGCCCCCAGCCACATTTGCGTAGTCCCCTAGTACCTCTCCCGATTATTGAAGTACCGTTTGATCGAATAGCTATGGACCTCATAGGCCCAGTCCCTATCACGGTCGGCGTGGCTATCACATACGTGACACAGAGGGAGGGAACGAGGAAGGCCCTGCCCAAGTGAGAGGGAAGATGGTGACCCCTGACTCACCTGGCGGCTGGCACCTGGCTGCCCTGACGTCCCTAGACGGGTTCCTCACCCGTACGCCGATCACGTGCCTAAAGCCCTGGCTTTCCCTGAGCTGAGCCCTAGGTAGTGAACAGGGCGATGGGAACACTAGTCCGCACCACTAACTCTAAGGGAAAACACCAAGGGGAGGACAGACAACACAGACTCAACATATATTCCCAGATGGGCGACAACAGGAGACAACAATAAGCCCAACAGGGATCCGGAGGGTAGCACTCAGGAACGACACGCAGGATTCACCACTCCAGTGGGTCAGTATAGATGTCCAGGCAGGAAGCTCTATAACTGGCAACTAGAGAAGTGTGAGGGGAGAATATAAGGAGGTAGGGAGTGGCAGACAAGAAACAGCTGAGGAGGAGAAGCTACGGATCCCTGAGAGAGACAAAAAGGATAGCAAGGCAAACACAGAAAACAATCACTAAAAGACAACGTGATGTTTAGATATAGAGCGCGCAGCCACCCGCTGCGACTTCCTGACCCCGGGTATAACGGAGTCAGACGTGGCTCCTGACACCCTCGTGACAGTACCCCCCCTTTCACGAGGGGCCTCCGGACACTCAGGACCAGGTCTCTCCGGATGAGAGGCATGGAAAGTCTGAATTAACCTGTTGGCGTTTACCTCTGACGCTGGAACCCACATTCTTTCCTCGGGACCGTAACCCCTCCAATGCACCAGATACTGAAGAGAGCGGCGGACCCGACGAGAATCAACAATTCTGGCTATTTGAAACTCCAGATTACCAGCCACAATGACAGGAGGAGGTGGCAGCGGCGATGGTTCTAGAGGTGGAACATACTTCTTGAGTAACGATTTATGGAAGACGTTATGGATCTTAAAAGTCTGAGGTAGCTCCAGGCGAAAAGCCACAGGGTTAATGACGGCTACTATTTTATAGGGACCAATGAACCTAGAACCCAGTTTCCAAGAAGGAACCTTCAACTTAATATTCCTAGTAGACAACCACACATAGTCATTCACTCCTAGGTCCGGACCTGGCGACCGTTTCTTATCGGCCATGCATTTATATTTACCACTCATCTTTTTCAAGTTAACTTGCACCTTCTGCCATACCGATGAAAGAGATGAAGAAAACCTTTCCTCTTCGGGAACCCCAGAAGACCCCCCTCTTTGAAAGTACAAAATTGGGGATGAAAACCGTATGCACCAAGGAATGGTGACTTGCCAGTGGACTCCTGATAATGATTATTTATGGCAAACTCAGCTAACGGTAAATATGATGACCACAACTCTTGGTTTTCAGACACAAAACACCTTAAATATGTTTCTAGGTTTTGGTTGGTACGCTCAGTCTGTCCATTCGACTGAGGATGGAAAGCTGAGGAAAAGGACAAGTGAACCCCCAAACGGGAACAAAAAGCTTTCCAAAACTTAGAAATAAACTGGGTTCCCCGATCCGAAACCACATCGGAAGGGACCCCGTGAAGCTTCACGATTTCACTGATAAACACCTGAGCGAGAGTTTTAGCATTAGGAAGTGCGGGTAGCGCAATAAAGTGTACCATTTTGCTAAACCTGTCTACTACTACCAAGATAACTGTTTTACCCGCCGACAACGGTAAGTCAGTGATGAAATCCATTGACAGATGTGTCCATGGCCTATTGGGGATGAAAAGTGGCAATAAAGACCCTGCTGGACGTGTATGAGAGACTTTCGCGCGTGCACAAGTAGAACAAGTAGACACGAAATCCATTACATCCTGACGCAACCTTGGCCACCAAAAACGACGAGATAAAAGCTCCAAGGTTGCTTTACTACCCGGGTGTCCAGCAAGTGCCGAATTATGATGTTCTTTTAATAATTCAAGACGCAGGTTTAACGGTACAAACAATTTCTCTGAGGGGCAAGAGGCCGGGGCGTCCCCCTGAGCCTCTAACACCTTTCCCTCTAGAACAGAGTGTACAGCAGAGACAACCACACCTCTTTGTAAAATAGGTACCGGATCACAAACATTACCCCCTCCAGGGAAACTACGAGATAATGCGTCTGCCTTGGTATTTTTTGCCCCAGGACGATAGGTGATTACAAAGTTAAATCTGGTAAAGAATAGCGACCACCTAGCTTGTCTAGGGGTGAGACGCTTAGCCGATTCTAGGTACAGAAGGTTCTTGTGATCCGTAATCACCGTGACGGGGTGGATTGCTCCCTCTAAGAAGTGACGCCACTCTTCAAGCGCCAGTTTAATCGCCAACAGTTCCCTATTTCCAATATCATAATTCTTCTCCGCAGAAGATCATTTTTGGAAAAGAAAGCGCAAGGACGGCATTTGCCAGGAGACGGACCCTGAGACAATACAGCTCCCACTCCCACCTCTGACGCATCTACCTCGACAATAAAAGGCTGGGAGACATCAGGTTGAATTAGAACAGGTGCCGAGGTAAACCTCTCCTTTAGAGAGGAAAATGCATCTTTAGCGGCGACAGACCATTTGGAAAAATCCGTCCCCTTCCTAGTCATGTCGGTAAGGGGTTTAACGATCACTGAATAATTTTTAATGAACTTTCTATAGAAATTAGCGAAACCCAAAAACCGTTGTAGGGCTTTAAGGTTCTCAGGAAGATCCCAATCTAAAATTGCCTGGACCTTCCCAGGATCCATGCGGAAACCTAAAGCAGACAATAGATATCCCAGGAACTGTAATTCCTGAACAGCGAAGACACATTTTTCAATTGATTTCATCACTGACTTACCGTTGTCGGCGGGTAAAACAGTTATCTTGGTAGTAGTAGACAGGTTTAGCAAAATGGTACACTTTATTGCGCTACCCGCACTTCCTAATGCTAAAACTCTCGCTCAGGTGTTTATCAGTGAAATCGTGAAGCTTCACGGGGTCCCTTCTGATGTGGTTTCGGATCGGGGAACCCAGTTTATTTCTAAGTTTTGGAAAGCTTTTTGTTCCCGTTTGGGGGTTCACTTGTCCTTTTCCTCAGCTTTCCATCCTCAGTCGAATGGACAGACTGAGCGTACCAACCAAAACCTAGAAACATATTTAAGGTGTTTTGTGTCTGAAAACCAAGAGTTGTGGTCATCATATTTACCGTTAGCTGAGTTTGCCATAAATAATCATTATCAGGAGTCCACTGGCAAGTCACCATTCCTTGGTGCATACGGTTTTCATCCCCAATTTTGTACTTTCAAAGAGGGGGGGTCTTCTGGGGTTCCCGAAGAGGAAAGGTTTTCTTCATCTCTTTCATCGGTATGGCAGAAGGTGCAAGTTAACTTGAAAAAGATGAGTGGTAAATATAAATGCATGGCCGATAAGAAACAGCTGAGGAGGAGAAGCTACGGATCCCTGAGAGAGACAAAAAGGATAGCAAGGCAAACACAGAAAACAATCACTAAAAGACAACGTGATGTTTAGATATAGAGCGCGCAGCCACCCGCTGCGACTTCCTGACCCCGGGTATAACGGAGTCAGACGTGGCTCCTGACACCCTCGTGACAGTAATATCACGGTCGGCGTGGCTATCACATACGTGACACAGAGGGAGGGAACGAGGAAGGCCCTGCCCAAGTGAGAGGGAAGATGGTGACCCCTGACTCACCTGGCGGCTGGCACCTGGCTGCCCTGACGTCCCTAGACGGGTTCCTCACCCGTACGCCGATCACGTGCCTAAAGCCCTGGCTTTCCCTGAGCTGAGCCCTAGGTAGTGAACAGGGCGATGGGAACACTAGTCCGCACCACTAACTCTAAGGGAAAACACCAAGGGGAGGACAGACAACACAGACTCAACATATATTCCCAGATGGGCGACAACAGGAGACAACAATAAGCCCAACAGGGATCCGGAGGGTAGCACTCAGGAACGACACGCAGGATTCACCACTCCAGTGGGTCAGTATAGATGTCCAGGCAGGAAGCTCTGTAACTGGCAACTAGAGAAGTGTGAGGGGAGAATATAAGGAGGTAGGGAGTGGCAGACAAGAAACAGCTGAGGAGGAGAAGCTACGGATCCCTGAGAGAGACAAAAAGGATAGCAAGGCAAACACAGAAAACAATCACTAAAAGACAACGTGATGTTTAGATATAGAGCGCGCAGCCACCCGCTGCGACTTCCTGACCCCGGGTATAACGGAGTCAGACGTGGCTCCTGACACCCTCGTGACAGTCCCACAGTCTGCCGGACGGCATCAACACATCTTAGTCATTCTAGACTACACCACTCTGTACTCCAGGCGGTGCCACTGCGACATACATCGGCCAAACTCATAGCTAAGGAGTTAATGGAGATGTTTTCCCGAGTAGGACTACCTAAAGAGATTCTGACCGACCAAGGGACCCCTTTTATGTCCAAGGTGATGAGTGAACTCTGTAAGTTGCTGCACATAAAACAACTACGGACGTCCGTTTACCATCCGCAAATGGACGGTCTGGTAGAACGGTTTAACCAAACATTAAAAAATATGTTGAAAAAGGTAGTGTCTAAAGATGGGAAGGACTGGGACCTCCTTCTGCCCTATCTCATGTTCATAGTGCAAGAGGTACCCCAGGCCTCTACTGGGTTCTCGCACTTCGAACTGCTATATGGCAGACACCCTCGCGGTCTCTTGGACGTGGCCAAAGAGGAGTGGGAACAACAACCCACTCCACATACATTACCCAGATGCAAGATCGTATAGAGACAGTGTTGCCTCTTGTTAGGGAAAATATGGAGGCAGCTCAGGGTCCGAATCTTTAACCTGGGTGATTGGGTTTTGCTTCTGGTGCTGACCGTGGACAGTAAGTTCCTGGCTAGGTGGCAGGGGCTCTACGAGGTGCTCAAGAAATTTGGAGATGTAAACTACAAGGTACACCAGCCAGGGCGGCGAAAGCCGGAGCAGGTTTACCATGTGAATTTACTCAAACCGTGGAAAGATAGGGAAACCTGTACAGAAGACAGCCCGCTACTGGTTTTTCTAGGAGAAGAGGTACCGGCCCCTCTGTCTGATGAAAGAGAAGCGTCTGCCACAGTAAAAATTGCTGACAGCCTCTCCTCTAAACAGATTCAGGAGGCCAGGGAGTTAGTTAGTCAGAACATAGATGTATTCTCGGACCTCCCTGGACGCACTTCCATAATCCAGCATGACATTGTCGCTGAGCCTCAGGCAAAAGTCAGATTAAAACCATACTGGGTACCCGAGGCTCGACGACAAGCTGTATTGGAGGAGGTGCAGCTAATGTTGCAGCTAGACGTCATTGAGGAGTCAAAAAGTGAGTGGGCCAGTACCCAAGCCGGACGGGACGTTGCGGTTTTGTATTGACTTTCGAAAACTTAACGAGGTTTTCTAAATTCGATGCGTATTCCATGCCCCGGGTGGATGAGCTTATCGAGAGGTTAGGACAAGTCCGGTATTTTTCTGTTTTGGACCTCACAAAAGGGTACTGGCAGGTGCCCTTAACGGAGGCTGTCAATGAGAAAACTGCCATCATCACGCCTGAGGGGCTGTATCAATATAAGGTCTTACCCTTTGGTCTGCATGGCTCCCCCGCCACTTTTCAGAGACTAATGGACATTGTGCTTCGTCCACATCGTTGGTACGCTTCGACTTACTTGGACGATATTGTCATCCACAGTACCGACTGGAAAAGTCACCTACCCAAAGTGCAGGCTGTAAAAGACTGCCTTCGGAAAGCTGCCCTAACTGCTAACCCAATAAAATGAGAGATAGGGTTAGAAGGGACTAAGTACCTGGGGTATGTCATTGGGCGCAAAGTCATCAAACCCCAAATAAACAAAATAGAGGCACTAGGCAAATAAAGTCATTCCTGGGAATGGTGGGCTATTATATGAGGTTTGTTCCCCACTTTGCCACTTTAGCCGCTCCCTTAACAGGGCTCTTGAAGGGACGAAAATCAGTGATGGTTCGCTGGGATGATCGAGCGGATGAGGCTTTTGTCGCTTTGAAGTCGGCCCTGTGTGGGTCACCGGTTTTGGAGACGCCTGACTTCAAGAGGGAGTTCGTGGTACAAACGGATGCCTCCAAAGTAGGCCTCAGTGCTTTACTGTCTCAGGAAGTCAACGGGAGCCTAAACCAGGTACAGTATAGTGGAGAAAGAGTGCCTGACTATCAAGTGGGCACTCGAGTCTCTCCGCTACTATTTGTTGAGGAGAAAGTTCCGCCTGGTGATCAATCACTCCCCTCTCAAGTGGATGAGCCAGGCCAAAGACAGGAATGCCCGGGTCACCAGATGGTTTTTGTCTCTGCAGAACTTTAAGTTCTCGGTAGAACACAGAGCAGGCCGGTTGCAGGGAAACACGGATGCCCTGTCCCGGGTGCATTGTCTGGCATCTGTCCACCCCCTCAGAGTTGAACAAAGAGAGGGGATATGTGACACAGTGAGGGGTTGTGTCTGGCAAGGCAGGTATTTTCCTCCCAGCATGTGGGGCTGGGCTGGTTTCCAGCCAGGTGAGGTCAAATACCTGATGGGAGTTTAAGTGCCGGTTCGGTTTTTGGCAGCACCTGACTGTCCTTAAATAGGCAGCTGGGCTCAGCAGAGATGTCTCTGTTTTTGGGATCTGAGGCTTTGTGCCGTGCTGGAGGGCTTAGAGCTGCATGCTGGGGAAACTGGCCCCCTAAAGCCTGCTGTTAAATACTGGAGGCAGAACTGCCAGCAATGTGACTTGTGTTATATGAACTTTCCATTGTGTGTGAATTAACACCAAGACTGCAAAGTTACGTGCTGTTTTGTGTAATTGCCTCAAGTGTGAATAAACACTGACGTTTTGAGTTAAGAGCTTGTATTTTGCCTCTGTACTGCGCCCCCGCTTACTCTATCTACCAGAGCGAAACCCCACAATATAAAATGCAAGAATCAAATGTTGACTGTGTTATCAAAGCCTTTGACAAATCAGGGAGAAAACTGGCTCATTAAAAAAGGGGCACATACAAGAGTAATCCTGCTTGGTATTTATCATTGGTAATGTTACAGAATGCTCAACATCTGAGAAAGAATAACTATCTATAATTGTTCGGTCATCTAATAATTATCTGAAACAGTGATGTTTGGAGAATGTCAAATGCTCTTCAGCTTTAGTGCAGAGATTCATACTTTTCACAATTGTCTCGAACAGAGCCCAGTACAAGCACTCGTCATTTTCTGGCAGTTCCAGATGAATGGAGGTGCAGTGTGCATGTGCAACCCACTGCTTCATTCATTTCAGGGACCCACATTGTTGTGATTAGTGGGGATCCCAACAGTCAGACCCCACTGATGTAATAGTTATAGGGAATAACTTGATGTAACTGGAATATATCTTTGAAATTTCATTCATTTTGCTTATATTGTTAACAATGCAGATTTGTTGAATGAAAATGTGTGATGTCAAAATGTGTGATGTCAAATCCGCAGCATTCATGCCATGTGTGAACATGCCTTAAAAGGTAAGTTTTATTAATTTGTACATTAATTGTATATTTATGGATACATATTATTAACAGTAGTGTGGAATTTTTTTCTTGTTATTGTTGCTGCCTACTGTCATAAAGTGTAGCTAGATCTGCTGAGCCACTTGAACAGATTTGACTTACGGCTACTCCTAAGGGTATCATTTATGTGTCCACCATGGTATTCTCCTGTCGCAGCCAGCTCTGTGAGAAAATCTGGCAGACGTTCTTCTCTACCTGTTGCATGATGTTCTTTGTTTTGGTTTCACTTTCTCATCTCCTTTCCTTCTCTCAGCTGTCACCTATTTGCACTGATTGTCTCCCTTTATATTCCCTCCCATACTGCCTCACTTTGCGGTTTATACTTCTTCCTGGATTGTGTTCTCTGCTGGAGGCTGCTTCTCCTGATTCCTCAGATAAGTCTGTTTCCTTTATTTGTGTTTCTTGCTGGCTTGATTGTAGGTGACCCTGACTCCGTCCGTATTAAGTGCAGAGAGCCGGTGGTCGTGTCCCCTCACTATTATAGGGTTTTCAGGTGTCACATAGTATAAGGTACGAGGGCATGCAATCGTCTACCATAAAGATCTTTGCATGGGCATAGCA
The DNA here is from genome assembly GCF_905171765.1 of Bufo bufo. NCBI lineage: Eukaryota > Metazoa > Chordata > Amphibia > Anura > Bufonidae > Bufo > Bufo bufo. The sequence goes on from NC_053392.1 coordinate 449,187,108, forward strand.
GTCAGGGAGAGCTCTTAGGGTTTTATAGGGCTCACCCATATGCTCCTTAGTTTGGGATCAAGCCAGTCGGATGTTTATTTATAAGTTCCAGCTTTCTGCAACACCATCCGTGATATTATAAACCGCCATAACCGTCTTAAGCATGGATCCGGTTTCAGCCTTGATTGACCGCATAACGCTCAGTCTTGGGACTTTTCGCTGCCGGTCGGGGCACGGCCCCTCCGATCGGTGGATGAATTTTTTGTAGCCCTGGGACAGATATATGATGACCCAGATCGTATTGCTCTGGCTGAATCTAAACTGCGTCTTTTATGCCAGGGTAAACAGTCCGCTGAGATATATTGTTCAGAATTTCGGAGATGGGCAGCTGATACTGGTTGGAATGATGCTGCACTCCGAAGTCAATTTTGCCATGGTCTTTCGGAAAGATTGAAAGATGCATTTGCTTTTCATGAGAGACCAGCATCGTTAGAGTCAGCCATGTCTCTAGCTGTTCGCATAGACAGGCGTCTTAGAGAGAGAGAGGAGACTACTCCCTCCTGTCATATTCAGTCCAAGGACAGTGGGGCTGTCTCATTCAATGCGCAGGGGTCTCAGTCTCTCTCAATCTCCTCTGAGGAGATGGCCATGCAGCTGGGTTTGCTTGCCTCTGATAGTAGAGGATTCAGCTCTCAGAGGAGGCTTTGTTTCTGTTGTGGGGGTATAAATCATTTGGCTAATGTTTGCCCCTCTAGGAGATTTATGGAGTTTTCTGAGGGTAATAAAAGAAAAACTAAGAAAAAAACCCTCTAAAAACTTTCCATTTGCTACTATTGGCAAGGTTGATGCGGAAATTGAAGTTTTGCCATTTACTTGTAGTTCCCGTTTTCTCCTACCTGCCAGGGTGGCGCTAGACAGGAAGAACATTGTTTGTGAGATTTTTGTAGATAGTGGAGCAGCTGTCAATCTCATTGATAATCAATTTGCAATAACGCATGGTTTCCAGGTATGCACTTTGGAAAAGGATATACCTGTTTTTGCTATCGATTCCGCTCCACTTTCTCAAAGATCGTTAAAGGGCATAGTTCACAATATCCGTTTGACTGTGGGTGATGCTCATGTTGAGGATATGTCATGTTTCGTCCTAAGCGGATTACCTACTCCTCTAGTGTTGGGGCTACCCTGGCTCACTAAACATAACCCCACCATTGATTGGCAAGCAAGGCAAATAAATGGTTGAAGTGAGTTTTGCAGAGAGAATTGCCTCACGGCGTCTCTTTCAGAGATTTCTACCAAGACTGTGCCATCTTTACTCTCTGAATTTTCGGATGTGTTTTCCGAGAGTGGTGTCCAGGAGTTGCCCCCGCACCTGGAGTACGACTGCCCTATTAATCTCATCCCAGGCGCCAAACTGACAAAATCACGTTTATACAATCTCTCCCAACCTGAAAGAGTCGCTATGCGTGCTTATATCTCTGAGAGCCTGAGAAAGGGACACATCCGACCCTCGAAGTCACCTGTTGCCGATGTTTTGTTTTTTTTTTTTTTAAGAAAAAAGATGGTTCTTTAAGACCTTGTCTGGATTTCAGGGAGCTGAACCGTATCACGGTTCGTGACCCATATCTGCTTCCTCTGATCCCGGACCTGTTTAACCAGATTGTTGGGGCTAAGGTTTTTTCTAAGTTGGATTTAAGAGGGGCATACAACCTAGTCGGGGTCAGGGAAGGGGACGAAAGGAAGACGGCCTTCAATACCCCTGAGGGTCATTTCGAGAATTTGGTTATGCCCTTTGGTTTGATGAATGCTCCGGCTGTCTTCCAACATTTTGTGAACAGCATTTTTCATCATTTAGTGGGGAAATTTGTACTGGAGTATCTGGATGACATTTAGATTTTTTCTACTGATTTCAAGACTCATCGAGACCACCTACGTCAGGTCTTGCTGATTCTGCGGGATAATAAATTGTACGTTAAACTGGAAAAATGTGTGTTTGCGGCTCCAGAGATTCAATTTCTTGGTTTTCTTCTCTCCGCTTCTGGTTTTCGCATGGACCCTGAGAAGGGCCGCGCTGTGCTTGATTGGGAGCTTCCTGAGAATCAGAAGGCGCTGATGCGTTTTTTGGGTTTTGCCAATTATTACAGAAAGTTCATTTTGAATTATTCCTCTGTTGTCAAGCCACTCACTGATATGGCTAAAAAGGGAGTAGATTTTTCTTCGTGGTCGGTAGATGCGTTTAAAGCCTTTTCTAGTATCAAAGAGAGTTTTGCTTCCTCTCCCATTTTGGTACAACCTGATGTCTCTCTACCTTTTATTGTTGAGGTGGACGCTTCTGAGGTGAGTGTGGATGCGGTCTTATCTCAGGGTCCCTCTCCTGCCAAATGGCGACCGTGTGCCTTTTTCTCTCTGCAGAGAGAAATTACGATGTGGGAGATAGGGAGTTGTTGGCCATAAAATTAGCTTTTGACGAATGGCGCCATTGGTTAGAGGGAGCCAGACACCCTATTACCGTGTTTACCGACCATAAGAATCTGGCCTACTTGGAATCGGCCAAGCGTCTGAATCCGAGACAGGCCAGATGGTCTTTGTTCTTTTCTAGGTTTAATTTTGTTGTTACGTTCCGCCCTGGGGTTAAAAATGTGAAGGCAGATGCCCTGTCACGTTGTTTTCCGGGAGGGGGGAACTTTGAAGACCCAGGTCCCATTTTGGCTGAAGGGGTGGTCGTCTCTGCTCTTTATCCTGATTTGGAGGCAGAGGTTCAGGCAGCCCAGGCAGAGGCTCCTGATCTTTGTCCCCCTGGGAGTTTGTTTGTGCCTCTCGCTTTACGACACAAGGTTTTTAAGGCGCACCACGATACTGTCCTTGCTGGGCACCCGGGGAGCAGAGCCACAGTGGATCTCATTGCTCGGAGATTCTGATTGCCAGCTTTTCGTAAGACGGTGGAGGGTTTTGTGGCAGCCTGCGAGACCTGTGCTCATGCCAAGGTCCCTCATTCACGGCCATCGGGTTCTCTCCTCCCGTTACCCATTCCTTCCCGTCCTTGGACGCATCTGTCCATGGACTTCATTACGGACCTGCCTCGTTCCTCGGGGAAGACTGTGATTCTGGTAGTAGTGGACCGTTTTAGCAAAATGGCGCATTTCATTCCCTTTCCTGGGTTACCCAATGCTAAGACGCTGGCGCAAGCGTTTGTTGATCACATTGTTAAATTGCATGGCATTCCTTCAGACATCGTTTCTGATAGGGGCACGCAATTTGTTTCCAGATTCTGGAAGGCCTTCTGTTCTCGCTTGGGGGTACGGTTGTCGTTCTCTTCTGCTTTTCATCCGCAGTCGAATGGTCAGACCGAACGCGTCAATCAGAATCTGGAGACAAATCTGCGCTGTTTTGTGGCGGAGAATCAGGAGGATTGGTGTTCTTTTTGTCCCTTGCTGAGTTTTCTTTAAATAACCGTCGCCAGGAGTCCTCTGATAAGTCACCATTTTTTGGTGCATATGGGTTTCATCCGCAGTTTGGGACATTCTCTGGAGACGGGTCTTCTGGTTTACCTGATGAGGAGACATTTTCCTCGTCTTTGTCATTTATTTGGCAAAAGATTCAGGGTAATCTGGAGAGGATGAGTGAGAGATATAAGCGTGTGGCGGATAAGAGACGTGTGCCTGGTCCGGACCTGAATGTGGGGGATCTGGTGTGGTTGTCTACAAAGAATATCAAACTGAAGGTTCCCTCCTGGAAGTTGGGTCCTAAGTTTATTGGGCCTTACAAGATCTTGTCTGTCATCAATCCCGTTGCCTTCCGTCTTGATCTTCCTCAGACTTGGAAGATCCATAATGTTTTTCACAGGTCCCTATTAAAACCTTATGTCCAACCCACTGTACCCTCCTCTTTGCCTCCTCCTCCGATTGTTGTTGATGGTAATCTTGAATTTAGGTCTCTAGGATTGTGGATTCTCGCATTATCCTCGGTTCTCTCCAGTACCTCATTTATTGGGAGGGTTATGGTCCTGAGAAGAGGATGTGGGTCCCAGAGGCGGACATTAAGGCCACTCGTCTCATCAGGGCTTTCCATAGGTCTCATCCTGAGAAGGTGGGCTCTGAGTGTCCGGAGTCCACCCGTAGAGGGAGGGGTACTGTCATCGACAGCTCTGTGAGAAGATCTGGCAGACATTCTTCTCTACCTGTTGCATGATGTTCTTTGCTTTGGTTTCACTTTCTCATCTCCTTTCCTTCTATCAGCTGTCACCTATTTGCACTGATTGTCTCCCTTTATATTCCCTCCCATACTGCCTCACTTTGCGGTTTATACTTCTTCCTGGATTGTGTTCTCTGCTGGAGGCTGCTTCTCCTGATTCCTCACATAAGTCTGTTTCCTTTATTTGTGTTTCTTTATAGCTTGATTGTAGGTGACCCTGACTCCATCCGTATCCATGTCACTAGTTGTTGATTAAACTAGACCAGTCCCATTTTTAGATTGGATAAAAAGATGGTATATGCTGAGAGAGGGATCATCTTCTTGAATCAGCTTGGGATGGTCATCTTGAAGAAAGCATCTTGAAACATCTTGAGACCTGAAGACATCTTGACCCATTGGATCCAGCCACTTGACCACCTTTTCAGCCATTGGAGGCAGCCATCTTAGGACCATTGAAACTGATTTCTGCTAGCTGACATTTTGGGTATAGTATAACCTTACCTATATTTTATAGGATAATTAATTAAGATTATATATATATATATATATATATATATTCAATTAACCATACTTTGCGTATAGTATCTGTTTTGGAATAAGATTGGGGTGTACCTGCAGCATCATCCTAAAACTTGATCCAATTCAGGGAGATTTATATGTACTGTTGGAAACACGGTATCATCTCCAAAGAACTGAATTCAGTTCTAGGCTGTTATGGTTAATTATGTATATATATTTGTATCAATAAAAGAGGAAATCTGAAATAGACCATATTTGGATTTAATTAGACATTTGTCGACTGAGAGAAATCAGGTATCAAATTGAAAAAAATATAATTTAAGGGTATTGTCATAATAAGGCATAGTAGTGGAAATATATATACTCTAGATTATTTTGACTTTCTTAAAATTTTGCATATCATTGATTGAATTTCAATTGTCACCAATTTTCTTATATATATTAGTTTGCACCGTATTATTGTTATTTAATAAAAATATATTTTGTTTTACAACCGCCTTCTTTTGTCATCTAACTTAGCGCAGATCGCAAGCTCGTTTTAGATTGGTATCTATGATAATAGATTAGAATCTCCTTCATTACAGATTCTAATTTATTTACATAAATAATATAGACTGTTAATTGGAGACAGCATAAATATTCAGACAAAGTGCGTTGGTTTTCTAGCAATCACTTGTGCGTTGTGTGAAAATCGCAGCATGTTCTACAGTCGTGGCCAAAAATTTTGAGAATTACATAAATATTGGAAATTGGAAAAGTTGCTGCTTAAGTTTTTATAATAGTAATTTGCATATACTCCAGAATGTTATGAAGAGTGATCAGATGTATTGCATAGTCCTTCTTTGCCATGAAAATTAACTTAATCGCAAAACAAAACTTTCCACTGCATTTCATTGCTGTCATTAAAGGACCTGCTGAGATCATTTCAGTAATCGTCTTGTTAACTCAGGTGAGAATGTTGACGAGCACAAGGCTGGAGATCATTATGTCAGGCTGATTGGGTTAAAATGGCAGACTTGACATGTTAAAAGGAGGGTGATGCTTGAAATCATTGTTCTTCCATTGTAAACTATGGTGACCTGCAAAGAAACGCGTGCAGCCATCATTGCGTTGCATAAAAATGGCTTCACAGACAAGGATATTGTGGCTACTAAGATTGCACCTCAATCAACAATTTATAGGATCATCAAGAACTTCAAGGAAAGAGGTTCAATTCTTGTTAAGAAGGCTTCAGGGCGTCCAAGAAAGTCCAGCAAGCGCCAGGATCGTCTCCTAAAGAGGATTCAGCTGCGGGATCGGAATGCCACCAGTGCAGAGCTTGCTCAGGAATGGCAGCAGGCAGGTGTGAGCGCATCTGCACGCACAGTGAGGCGAAGACTTTTGGAAGATGGCCTGGTGTCAAGAAGGGCAGCAAAGAAGCCACTTCTCTCCAAAAAAACCATCAGGGACAGATTGATCTTCTGCAGAAAGTTTGGTGAATGGACTGCTGAGGACTGGGGCAAAGTCATATTCTCCGATGAAGCCTCTTTCCGATTGTTTGGGGCATCTGGAAAAAGGCTTGTCTGGAGAAGAAAAGGTGAGCGCTACCATCAGTCCTGTGTCATGCCAACAGTAAAGCATCCTGAGACCATTCATGTGTGGGGTTGCTTCTCAGCCAAGGGAGTGGGCTCACTCACAATTTTGCCTAAAAACACAGCCATGAATAAAGAATGGTCCCAAAACACCCTCTAACAGCAACTTCTTCCAACAATCCAACAACAGTTTGGTGAAGAACAATGCATTTTCCAGCACAATGGAGCACCGTGCCATAAGGCAAAAGTGATAACTAAGTGGGTCGGGGACCAAAACGTTGACATTTTGGGTCCATGGCCTGGAAACTCCCCAGATCTTAATCCCATTGAGAACTTGTGGTCAATTCTCAAGAGGCGGGTGGACAAACAAAAACCCACTAATTCTGACAAACTCCAAGAAGTGATTATGAAAGAATGGGTTGCTATCAGTCACGAATTGGCCCAGAAGTTGATTGAGAGCATGCCCAGTCGAATTGCAAAGGTCCTGAAAAAGAAGGGCCAACACTGCAAATACTGACGCTTTGCATAAATGTCATGTAATTGTCGATAAAAGCCTTTGAAACGTATGAAGTGCGTGTAATTACATTTCACTACATCACAGAAACAACTGAAACAAAGATCTAAAAGCAGTTTAGCAGCAAACTTTGTGAAAACTAATATTTGTGTCATTCTCAAAACTTTTGGCCACGACTGTATATTCTGCGATTTCTACGCATTGCTGGTCCCATAGAGGTGAATGGAGCTGCGTGGAAATCATATTGCATCCGCAAGAAAGTGCGGATGCAATGCGTTTTTCACGGATGGTTACTAAGAGATGTTGTTTGTATACATTCAGTTTTTTATCACGTGCGTGCAAAACGCATCAAAACACATTGCACCCGCATGATAAAAATTTAACAACTGAACACGATCGCAGGCAAAACTGAATGACTTTTCCTGAGAAATCATGCATTTTTCACTGAACTCATTCGCAACGCATCCAGACCTAATCCAGACACGCTCGTCTGCATGGGACCTTAGGAGTGAGGCTGGGTGTGCCCCCTACCATAGCTTCAGAATCTCCAAAGCAGCTACCTACAAGAACATTTTTATTTTCTCATTTAAAAAGAAATACAAATTTTTCTCAAATGTTGGTGTGGGGGGGAATAAGCTCAAAATGTGTTTTAGCATCCAGAGAATACACAGCTCATCAAATCTTATTGAAAACACCTGAAATAATAGTCCGAAATGCGGGATAGAGCATGTCCAGAAAGTACATTTTTTTTGGGGGGGAGGGGGAGGTAATAGCAATACACGTATGCTCCAGAGGGTAGTATTTTAACTCAGTGAAAACTCTTGAAATACTAGACTGAAATCTGTGTCAGGACACCTCCAGACAGTGCAATTTTTATTTTTGTTTTGCAAAAAAATGAAATGGCAATACAAGTGTGCAATGCATAATGTTTTACATTTTTGAGTGAAAACATATGAAATACTACTCCAAAATCATAATAACTCCCTGGATCAACGACCCATCTCTAGTAGCTATAGACTGTAATATTATTACACTCCAGAAATACAGCCAGGCCCCTCTTAAACTCTTTTATTAAACACCATCACCACCTCCTCAGGCAGAGAGTTCCATAGTCTCAATGCTCTTACCGTAAAGAATCCTCTTCTATGTTTGTGTACAAACCTTCTTTCCTCCAGATGCAGAGGATGTCCTCTCGTCACAGTCACAATCCTGGGGATAAATAGATGATGGGAGAGATCCTTGTACTGACACCTGATATATTTATACATAGTTATTTGATCTACCCCGAGTCCTCTTTTTTCTAAAGTGAATAACCCTAATTTTCATAATCTTTCAGGGTACTGTAGTCCATCCGTTCCAGTTATTACTTTAGTTGCACTCCTCTGAACCCTCTCCATCTCTGCTATGTCTGTCTTGTACATGTTTTACAATCCAGAGGGTAGCATTTCAAATCTCTGTGAAAACACCTTAACCACCTCCCGACCGCCCATAGACTAAAAACGTCTGGGAGGTTGTTCTCTATTTCTGAATTCCCAGATCGTGTTGCATGCTGTCAGTGACAGCAGGGCAACCCTTAGAGATGGCAGGGACAGTGCCCAGGTGTCCCTGCCTTCTAGATCGCTGTATACACAGCGCTCACCGAGTGCTGTGTATACAGAGCAGGAAGCGCTATGCGCTTCCTGTTCTGGCCCGGCGGTCATGTGATCGCCTGGGCCAGGAGAGTGCAGCAGCTGTGAGGTCTTTCAGAGACCTCGATCAGCCCTGCACTGAGGATGTACAGCGCTGTACAGACTCTCTGGGGGTGTATTTCCAATGTAACTGGGGCTACTATGTCAGCCCCAGTTACAGGAGAATTCAACAGTGAAAAAAAGAAAGTGAAGTTAAATGTCCCAAAGAGGGGGACGTATGGGGGACGAAAAGTGTAGAAAAATAAAAATAAAAAAAGTGTTAAAAAATTAAAATAAAATAAAAGGTTTAACATGTAAAAAAATTCCCCAAGTAAGGAATAAAAAAAAAATTTAATATAGAAAAAATAAAATAGACATATTTGGTATTGCCACATGACGGCCGGCTCTATACATATATCACATTATCGACCCAGTCCGATAAACACCATAAAAAAATAAAAACTGTACCAAAAAAAGCCATTTTTGTCACCTTGCATCACAAAAAGTGCAACACCAAGTGATCAAAAAGGCGTATATCCCACAAAATAGTATCAATAAAACAGTCACCTCATTCTGCAAAAAATGAGCCCCTACATAAGAAAATCTCAAAAAAAAACATAGCTCTCAGAACATGGACACATTAAAACATAATTTTTTTGTTTCAAAAATGCAATTATTGTGTAAAACTTAAATAATAAGAAAAAGTATACATATTAGGTATCTGCTCTATAAAAATGTCACTTGACCGAACCCCTCAGGTGAATGCTGTAAAAATAAATAAATAAAAACTGTGCTAAAACAACAAATTTTTTGGTCACCTTGCCCCAAAGAGTGTTATAATGAATGATCAAAAAAATCATATGTACCCAAAAATAGTACCAATACAACTGGAACCTTATCCCCTAGTTTCCAAAATGGGGTCACTTCTTGGGAGTTTCTACTGTAAGGGTGCATCAGTGGGGCTTCAAATGGGACATGGCATCTAAAAACCATGTTGCGCTCCATTTCTTCTGTGCCCTGCCGTTTGCCCATACAGCAGTTTATGACTACATGTGGGGTGTTTCTGTAAACCGCAGAATCTGGGTAATAAATATTTGTTTGGCTGTTAACAATCGATGTCTTAAAGAAAAATTGGATGAAAATGGAAAATCTGCCCAAAAAGTTAAATTAAAAAATTTGATCTCCATTTTCCTTTACATCTTGTGGAACGCCTAAAGGGTTAACAAAGTTTGTAAAATCGGTTTTAAGTAACTTGAGGGGTGTAGTTTCTATAATGGGGTCATTTATGGGGGCTTTAGGCCCACAAAGTGACTTCAGACCTGAACTGGTCCTTAAAAAGTGGTTTTTGGCAATTTTCTTAAAAAAATTAAGAATTGCTTCTAAACTTCTAAGCCTTCTAACGTCCTAAAAAAATAAAATGACATTTCCAAAATGATGCCAACATAAAGTAGACATATGGGGAATGTTAAATAATAAATATTTTATGAGGTATCACTTTCTGTTTTAAAAGCAGAGAAATAGAAATTTAGAAAATTTGGGATTTTTTCATAAATAAAGGTGAAATATATTGACTCAAATTTATGACTAGAATGAAGTACAATGTGTCACGAGAAAAGAATCTCTGAATGGCTTGGATAAGTAAAAGGGTTCCAAAGTTATTACCACATAAAGTGACATATGTCAGATTAGCAAAATTAGGCCTGGTCAGAAATGGCCCAGATGTGAAGTGGTGAAATAATAGATCAAACAATTTAACAGGTTATCTCCAGGCAGTTCAAGTGTTTTTTTTTTTTTTTAAACAATAGCAATACAAGGGAGCAACGTGTGTTTTACAATATAGCTGATAGCGTTTTAAATCTCTGAGTGAAAACATGTGAAATACTGGTCCGAAATCTGTGTCAGGGCATCTCCAAACAGTTCAAGTGTTGGTCTGTGTGTATTTGTGGGGTAATAATATCATAATAGGTTGACTTCTGTTTTACACTAGAAAAAGCCATTTTTTTTCAGAATCTGCATATTTGAATGCACATAAGATATAAAAGGGGTTATCCAATTTCTGAAACAGCCCCCCCATATGCCGGGCCCCTCAGATGTAATATACTTACCCCGCTCCTGGTCCCCGCACCGCCGCTGCTGCCAAAGGCAGGCGAGGACAGGGACGAGCCTCCCTAGCGTCACCCGCGATGCTAGGGAGGTTCGCCCCCATCCCCGCCTGACATTGACTCCATCTCCCCCTGACACCGGATGTTTTCATCCATGTACAGGGAGAAGCAGCGGCGGTGTGGAGACCTGGAGCGGCGCCAGGAGCGGGGTAAGTATATTACTTGTGAGGGGCCGTTTCAGAAATTGGATAACCTTTTTAAGTTCAAATACTGCATGTTAGTGGCGCTGAAAATGCATTAATCCAAAAGTAACTTGTCAGTAGCAGTGTCTTCAGTGTGTTATGGAAAGGGAAAGACATTTTATTGCACTTCTGTCTTTAAGTTCCAGAAAACAGACTTGCAAACCGTTGCATACTTTGTGTGACTGTGCACATTAGGCCAATGTCAAGAATTTGGAAGGGTTCCAAATGAAAGATCCAGAGCCAGGCCTTGTCCTCCCAGAACCAGAATGTGGGTAGTAGCAGCACTAGCTATTCAGCCAGAAGTAGTAGTAGTAGTAGGCTGCAGTTATTCGAACTTTGGAAAGGCACAACATTATCATTGAGAAGAAAGAGGATGATATTGTGGATTGAATGATTCACTCCTCCTCTCAGTCACATCAGGATGACGTGGAGGTGACTTTCTGAGTCTGACACTATGCCTTGGGGCCAGGGGTCACAGCCTTCCTGCTTCTCTTCCTTGCAGCCACAGAGAAGCCTTTCAGTGCTGTACTCTCTGTCTTCACTGCCCCTTCCTAGTGGGGCACCTTCTTTGTACCTAAGAAGAGGCAACAAAATTCCACCACGCCCTCCCTGTTGACTTGTGTGAGAGCAGTCACCATTTGGACTAGCATGAGGAGGAGGAGATTCAGTACACGGCTAAGGACCCCATGCATAGCTGTGTGCAAATAGTGGTACAAATAGGTACAGGGAGTGCAGAATTATTAAGCAAGTTGTATTTTTGAGGATTAATTTTATTATTGAACAACAACCATGTTCTCAATGAACCCAAAAAACTCATTAATATCAAAGCTGAATATTTTTGGAAGTAGTTTTTAGTTTGTTTTTAGTTTTAGCTATTTTAGGGGGATATCTGTGTGTGCAGGTGACTATTACTGTGCATAATTATTAGGCAACTTAACAAAAAACAAATATATACCCATTTCAATTATTTATTTTTACCAGTGAAACCAATATAACATCTCAACATTCACAAATATACATTTCTGACATTCAAAAACAAAACAAAAACAAATTAGTGACCAATATAGCTACCTTTCTTTGCAAGGACACTCAAAAGCCTGCCATCCATGGATTCTGTCAGTGTTTTGATCTGTTCACCATCAACATTGCGTGCAGCAGCAACCACAGCCTCCCAGACACTGTTCAGAGAGGTGTACTGTTTTCCCTCCTTGTAAATCTCACATTTGATGATGGACCACAGGTTCTCAATGAGGTTCAGATCAGGTGAACAAGGAGGCCATGTCATTAGATTTTCTTCTTTTATACCCTTTCTTGCCAGCCACGCTGTGGAGTACTTGGACGCGTGTGATGGAGCATTGTCCTGCATGAAAATCATGTTTTTCTTGAAGGATGCAGACTTCTTCCTGTACCACTGCTTGAAGAAGGTGTCTTCCAGAAACTGGCAGTAGGACTGGGAGTTGAGCTTGACTCCATCCTCAACCCGAAAAGGCCCCACAAGCTCATCTTTGATGATACCAGCCCAAACCAGTACTCCACCTCCACCTTGCTGGCGTCTGAGTCGGACTGGAGCTCTCTGCCCTTTACCAATCCAGCCACGGGCCCATCCATCTGGCCCATCAAGACTCACTCTCATTTCATCAGTCCATAAAACCTTAGAAAAATCAGTCTTGAGATATTTCTTGGCCCAGTCTTGACGTTTCAGCTTGTGTGTCTTGTTCAGTGGTGGTCGTCTTTCAGCCTTTCTTACCTTGGCCATGTCTCTGAGTATTGCACACCTTGTGCTTTTGGGCACTCCAGTGATGTTGCAGCTCTGAAATATGGCCAAACTGGTGGCAAGTGGCATCTTGGCAGCTGCACGCTTGACTTTTCTCAGTTCATGGGCAGTTATTTTGCGCCTTGGTTTTTCCACACGCTTCTTGCGACCCTGTTGACTATTTTGAATGAAACGCTTGATTGTTCGATGATCACGCTTCAGAAGCTTTGCAATTTTAAGAGTGCTGCATCCCTCTGCAAGATATCTCACTATTTTTGACTTTTCTGAGCCTGTCAAGTCCTTCTTTTGACCCATTTTGCCAAAGGAAAGGAAGTTGCCTAATAATTATGCACATCTGATATAGGGTGTTGATGTCATTAGACCACACCCCTTCTCATTACAGAGATGCACATCACCTAATATGCTTAATTGGTAGTAGGCTTTCGAGCCTATACAGCTTGGAGTAAGACAACATGCATAAAGAGGATGATGTGGTCAAAATACTCATTTGCCTAATAATTCTGCACGTAGTGTATTGATTGGCGGTGAGGGCAGCGACAGTCGTAGTCGGGGCAAATGCAGAGCAGGGGAGTCATTGTATTTCAATGTTTTTTTGCGGCAGTGGTGAGGAATCTCCACAGAAACAAGTCCAGCTCCTTTTGACCCCCCAATTATGTTGGCCTGGAGCACCATACAAGGCACTTTTTCGCCTCCTCCTCTATGGAGCAACTACAGGGTACAGCATTGCTCCCACTCCCCCTCCTTCCTAACACATGTATCAAGTCAAGCGTTACATGTGGTGTTGCAGCTGATCATCCTGGGTGAGAATAGCCACATAGGCGAACAGTTACTAAAGTATATCAAGCAGCAAACTTTCCACAGGCTGTCACCCCACCAACACTAACTGGAAAAGGTGGTCAGCAACAATGGTCTCAACATTGTAGCCACGCTGAACATGTGGGAAATAACACTTGCTCTATGCATGGCATACATCATTAACCTAGTCGCGCAACACTATTTTAAAAAGTACACAGGGTTGTGCAAAGTGCCAGCAATGTCCAGAAGTCTGGCCTCACATTTTTGTCATTCTTAAGTGGCGAGGAACCCTCTCCTGGACTTTCAGTGACAGAACATTCTGCCGCTACACTGCCTAATCTGCAACATTTCAACTTGCTGGAATTCAACATTGCACATTCTAGAGTGTCTGTACGAGCAGCAGAAAGCCATGAATGATTTTGTCTTGCACCAGACCGCCTCAGCAAGGAGAATGTATTGTTTCGAGATTAAGCTATTGCATCTCATGCCCCTCATATTTATCTTAAAACAGACGCTGACGGTCATGCAAGAGGTGGACGACAACAGAAGAAGAACAGCTAACACATCTGGCTATCCACCATGTAGCTGTTGGAGACCCACAAGGAGAAACACCCATGGAGCAGAAGAAGGAGAGTGAGGAGCTGCCACTGGAGGAGGAGTTGGATTTGGAGGATGATGATGATGACAGTGACACTGGCCACAACACCCTATAGTCTCAGTGGGCGGCGGACCTGGAAATGGCTGTCTACTCAGGCATGCTTGCCATAAAGGGGGAGCTGTATACTCACTTGTTTACACACTGGCCGGCGTATTATTGACATCAAGCAGTCTGTTGATTACAGGATAGCCATGCTTTTAGACCACTGCTATTAAAGCAAAATGGGGAAATGTTTTCTTTGCTCCTCAAGAAGACATCAATGTGGTCAGGGCAGGTCAGGCAGCAAAGGGTGAAATCCATGAAACAAGCAGAGATTGGTACACAAACCAAGACAACATACCTTTGCAGGACTCTAGCTATCTAGAACCTATTGCTCAGGAACTTTGCCATAGGGGAAGGTGCCTTAAGCACCCCAGGGTAGCTGGCCATTGGCTGGGTAAGAATAGGATGCGCATGCTGACCCTTTAAGAGGGGGAGGGAGCATGCCCGAGTGCCCTTCAGGCAGTATGGTAGGGGCTTAGCCAGCAAGAAGCAGGCAACAGCCTGAGTGAAGGGAGAGAGCTACTCAGGCGGCCGGCCCACCAGGAAGAAGGAGAGAGAGACCAGTCCTTGCCGCTATAACACCTACTGTGGCAGTTAGAGTGTGGGAGGCACTTGGGCAGCAACATATAGGCTGTAGACACACTGTGCAGCCTGGGTCAGTTAACTGTCATGCTGGTATGGCAGTACCATCACATCACAGCAGTCACTAGCAGTCTGTGTGACTTAGGGGTGTCACATAGCTGTAAATCTAATACCATTGTTCCAGCATAGCGATCATGTGCTTTTGTTAGAAACAACATCTAGGGTGAAGGGGGCATCTTTTTTTAGAGCACATATTTTCTATTTATCTTATACATATGAGTACATTTCTGAGTCTATCATACCAGTTACCACAGCACAGTTTAAATTTCAATGTTTGTATGAAGAACAGTTTGCTGAATTAACAGTTTTAAAGGAAGAGAGAGACAGACATGTACGTGAAACAAATTCAACTAGGTAACTACTGTATTTATTAGGAAACTAAATTCCATAAGGCTAGGCACAACATTAAAAAAGGAACACAAGTTCACTATGTTCCAGGTTCAGCATCAAGCTCTAATCTTTGGCGCTTCTGGTCCCTACTGGACCAGAAGTGTGATGTTCTGTCAACATGCAAATCACTGCTGCAGGCTAATAAATGGCCTTGGTGGTGATGCATCAGGAACGGCAAATTACCACTGAGCTTTAGTGGTAATGTACCGTTCTTGCACAGGTCACTTCTGAGGCCACCGATTGACCCGCAACAATGACATGGGCGTTGATAGGACATCACACGTTCAGTTCAGTGGAGACCAAAGTAAAGGCATTGATGGGAGCTTGACATTGCACCTGGAACACTTTGAATAGACGACTAAAGTGAATGTTTTTTGTTTTTTTTTAGTTTTACACTGTGCCTGGCCCTGCGGAATTTTGTTTACGCTCAGGGACAAACCCTTTAGGTTTTTTAATAGTCCAAAAACATTTTCACAAAATATAATGTTATTATGCAGTTGCACAGGTATGCAAGTTGAGGTTGTGATTTTTACACTTTCATTTAAAAGACAAAGTTCTACCTTTTGTTTGGTGGACATTATTCTCCATTGATTTAGCCCCTGAGCCTTTATGACAAGGGGTTGATGAGATTCTAAAGCTCTCACTGTTATTGCTTTCCGAGTTGATGGTTACTGATGACAAGTCACCATTACAGTCAGCTTCTTCATTAATGGTTCCGTCATTATGGCTTCTGTCATAATCTTTTTTCATCCTGTGTTAAATGAGTAACACACATCTAAAATCACTATAGAATTAACTTTCTGTGCTAACATATTTATTTAAAAAGCATCACAAAAAAAACACAACGGGGTTCATTTATCAATACTGGTGTCTGCACTGCCATGGATGTTCTTTATTTATGACGAGGCCCACACCTTATCATAAATGAATCGCATTCTCGGTAGCACATCCACAATTGATTGCACAGGGAGATGTTCTGATGATTATTGTACAGTTGTAGTGAGCTAAACTTAAAGAGAACCTTTCATCAGTTTTGACATAGGCTAATTATGGTATTACCTTGTAGGGCTGCCCCACTGATGCAATGGGTGTATATTTTTTTTCAAAACCCCCCCTCTCGTTCGTCCGCTGCGGCCCCCCGATGATTTGGCGCTCTGTATTATAATGAGCATTAAACTCGCAATGGGGAGGAGACGCAGTCTTCTGCTGTGGGTGTCTCCTTCTCCCTGGCTGTGAGCGCAATCTAATCAGAGTGGACCGCTTACAGCCAGGGAGAAGGAATCTCGCTCCTTTTCATGGCCATTTATCAGAAATGAGCGTTCTTATGAACACTTGTTTCCAGAAATTGGCCTGTATGTTGTGCAGTGTAATAGGGACATAAAGGGATTTCCCAATAAAAATGATTTTTTTAACAAATTCTTGCAGGTTGGCCTCTGAAATGGATTTATACTTACTTGCTTCCCGCCATTCTAGTCCTCCGCACTGCCCCTGCTGTCTCCACCTTCTGGTCAAAGCACTACCGTATTTACATCTGGCTGACTGTGGGCATAGTTGCATGCTTCTGTCCAGCCAATGACTAGCTTCAGCAGTGATGTGGCCACAAGTAGTGTTTCACCGCTGAAGCCAGTCATTTGCTGGAGCTGTGCATGTAACCATGCCCATGGACTGCCAGGTGTAAACAGCACAGGAACCGGAAGATGAATACAGTGGGGGCAGGAAAGCATGAATTTTTTTTTTTCAGGGACCACCTGTTAAAAAAACATTTTCACTAAAAAACCCTTAATAACCAAATACTTTTTTTGTGATTTAGTGCAAGTACTTCAAATAGTTGTAACTTTTTTATTTGTTGGACTACCAAAATAAATTTTACAACAGTTTTTTACTTGACACATAGGGCTTCATTATATATTTTTTAGTTTTATTTGGGGGAAACTGTACAAAACTTTTTTTTAAGTTATCGGGTCACAAGAATGCATAAGCCGCCAAGAGGACCGCGGATCCACAGCGGTCACACCAGAAAGTTGAAGTAGAAGAGTCACATCAGCATCTCTGTTTTTTTTCTTTTTATTGCGAAAACTTCACAGCATGTATATAAATAAAGTGCAACATTTCGGCTGTAACCAGCCTTTATCAAGCATAATCAAAAAGTGACATATACCAACATTAAATAGGGTAACCTCCACCCTCCTCAAAAAACATCCTCCAATAATATGCATTCACCTACAGCACCCAGCCAATCATAATTGATCACAGTTACATTCCGTCTTTTGCATATATCAGTAGTCTCACCTGTGTAGGCTTCACCATGGACTTACATACTCCCGCCCGACGTTCGCGTCTCCGCTTCCACACTGTGCAAACTCGCATTACCCAATGTTTGCATATCACCCAGGCAACCACGCTGCAAATCTCGCGGAGATCCCGCGTGAACGCGTCACAATACGTCTCTACTCATGTCACACAGCTGGCACCGGGAACAGCCGCGCACGGATATGACATCACTATGTGTCCAGTTGCCAGGGTAATGCACAAAACTAATTGCGGACACAGTGAAAGCGGAGCTACAGGAGTAAGGGTCCATCTGCCCAATAATTCATGTCATATATATATCCACATCCAACACATTGTGGCAGGACATGTATATGACTTGGTGGTGTACATTTATTTAGGGACTAGGCATATAGTTATCACAAGCTGGTTACACATATCATTCTAGAGGATGTAGCAAACATGATTAAAAACATTTAAAAAAATCACTAAGATTATACAGGATACGGAGGATGATCTCAATAAAGTGTTTATATATCTCCTAACTAGGGGGTCACCTTATTCAATCCCTGCCACACTAAAATCTAAATTAGCACCATGTGGTTCAAGGGATTGCAGGGTATATATCCACTTAAGTTCTTTTTTCCTTAAGATTTTTTCTCTGTCTCCACCCCTTCTAAGGAAACCCACTGCATCAATGACTCTAAAACGCTACTGATTAATAGAATGTCCATGCTCAATGAAATGTCTAGTGACTAGTTTGTCCAACGCACCTTTCCTTATTGTACTCTTGTGTTTGTTGATACTTTCTCTCACCTTCATTGTAGTCTGTGCAGAAGGAAAAAATAACTGAACCTTTTCGATGGCGCTGTCAGCAGGAATCAGATAACAGGTAGGTATTGATAAACACAATACTTTTTATTTTCAGTCTACGCGTTTCAGGGGCGGAGAGCCCCCTTCATCAGGACAATATACAGCATAAAGAGGCATTCACATGTAGCGATTATTTAAACACAGAAATGGCACGTAAGAGACAACAGAGGTGGAGAATGGGGAGGGGAGGGAGGGGGCGGGCGGTGGGCGTGTGTGCCAGACAATGGGGAACACGTCTTCTATTGTTTAATTCCATACAGACCTATTTGCTAGTAGAATATGTTACTTTTTTCTATACAGCAAATGTGTGGTTATATTCTAGTATACATTGGAAAATGACAGGGCTGGAGTGGTCGGAATGGCCATGTTGTTGGATGTTTTTGGGTGGATGGATCTCATACTCCTGCTTTATTGTCAGGGACCGGCAGCAGGTAGTGTAAAGCATGGTGGTTTATTTTGTTTTGTATTCAGAATGGTACAGGAGGTTGGCAAGAGGATTATTAAATGATTGACAACTAGTATATAAGGGATAATCGATCATCACAATAAATACTAAAAGAGGGATAAAGATAATAATAATAATAATAATAATAATAATAATAATAATAGTAGATAAGACCAAAAAATAGGGGGTAGGAGTGTATATAATTATACAGTGTAAAATTACTGTGTAGTCTTTTTATTATCATTATTAGGTGCATTCCTTGCCTCATTGCACATCTTTGGAGTACCCCAAAATGACGGGTGCAGTGGGAGTTTGCAGATGTTATTTTGTTTTACTTTGTATTATTTTATATGTAGATGTTATTTTATTTTATAGTTTCTCATATTGATAAGGGATTGAGGTAGAGGAAATACCAAGACAAATATCCTCCTGAGATCGAAAGATCAAGAGTATCCATATGATGTGATGGTGTATTGTTACTTTTATTGAAACTGTATCCATTTTTATCATGGACACAGTTTCATGTGTGTAAACTAGCAGAGATATTTAAGCAGTGTTGTTGACCTGCCAGCATATATTGCATAAAGATAGTGTTTGTACTTGCACAGTAGGACAAGACAAAACAAAAAAGGGGAGGAAGGAAGGGGTTAAGCTAAAAAATGGTCTCATTTATTTCATTTAATCCTTGTGGCGCAAGGGTATCTAATTCGTACATCCAGTAGACTTCTCGTCGCTGCAGGGTACTAAACCGATTGTATGGGTTTTCTGGTATGTAGTCTATTGGTGTAATCTTGATTGGGTGATTTTTTCCTTCTGGTGTAGAGGCACAATGTCCTTTCACCCTCCAAAACCAGACAGCAACACACACCCCAACAGTACACGAACACTCACCACCATCCCGGCAGCTTTGCACTCCAATCCTCAGCCCTCATTTCACCCTGGTGCATCTGGTGGGAACACTCCCCCAAATACCACACAAACACTCACTCCCACGCAAACAGCCTCTCACTCCATACATCTCAATGACACAGTATACACCTCCAGCGATGATTTCTTAGAGAAATTTAGGGCACTAAAAACAAAATATTTTGAACATAAAAACCGATCCCGACTCCCACCTATAGATCCCCCCACCCAGGAATCAGCCAAATCCATAGAGGCCCTCTATGACAGCCCCTCTTTCGAGCCCCTAGGGCCTCTGCCCGCTCCCCTTCTCCCTGCCACCAATGGCACTTTCCCACACATCACCATTCCAGGTATATCCACATCGTCCCCAGATAGTACTCCTACAGACATCTCCCTACTCTGCAACCTCACCACACATCATACCCCTCCATCACTACCTCAGCTAATAATCAAGTCATTACCATTGACAATTCACTCCCTGGTTCCTCTGCGCTAGTACCTTTTTTAGGCCATGCCAAAACCAACCCACCTCCTGCCAGTTCGACACCTCCTGCCAGTTCGACACTGTCCACAACATACTGCCTACATCCCCAAAAAACCACCCACCAGATTTTGCAGTATTTCAGACCAATCCCTGGAAAAAGAAAACCCGAACACGAGGTTGTAGGAGAGGTGTCCAAAAAAGGAAAATCGTCCAGATACTAGAGACAAACAAATCCGTATCTACGTCCACTATAAAAAATCTTTAACCTTTCGTCCCATATTCTTACAGTAACAGAAACCAAGCTATTGGAAAAAGGATTATCCTTCTGTCCATTTAATACTGTCAACCCCTTTGAACTGTTCCTGGATATACAAAAATTCAGGCGAAACCTCACAATTAAAAGGCATTTTGAGGCGTAAAATAGCAAACCTCCTCCAAAACAGAAAAAAATAGACCAATTAACAGAAATAGAACCACCCCTATTCACACATCAAGATGTTAGACCAAAGTCCAATTTCTTCCCCCTCCAAAGCCAGGGACATCATATCCCAACTTTTTTTGACCTTATATCTTCTGATCTCAAAAAAATGACTTTGGTACCAATCATGCCAAATATAAAAGAAAACCTTAGTAGACTCGAAAAGAATGCCCTAAAAAAACTTACCAATGAAAATATAATTGTTCGCCCAGCGGACAAAGGGGGTGGGATAGTTATCCAAGACTTTATCGATTATGAGAAGGAAGCATTAAACATCTTAAATGATACAGTTTATTATGAAAAAGTGCCAAAAAAAACCTTCCCAGGTATAAACAAAGACCTCGCAAAAATAATAAAGGACGCCCATGATAGAAATTATATAAATAAAAAAGAAAAAAACTTCCTAATGCCTAGAGCCCCTTGCACTCCTTACTTTTACCACCTCCCAAAAATACATAAAAATGGAACACACCCCCCTGGTAGACCAATTGTATCAAACACAAAATGTGCCACAAGTAACCTCTCACACTACCTGGATCTATTTTTGCAACCCCATGTACGCACACTACCCAGTTACCTCCATTATTCCAGCCAACTAATCCGGGAATTAAAGGACATCCCCTGGAAAGACTCATATGCATTGTTCACTATGGACGTCACAGCCCTATATTCCAACATCCAACATAATTTAGGCCTAGAGTGCATAAAAACCGTCCTGGAGGGAGATCCCACTCTAAAACCACCCCAAGTAAACTTTCTTCTAGAGGCCCTACGCTTTATTTTGGAGAACAACTTTTTTTTATCTATAATGGCATAACATACCATCAATGCAGGGGTACAGCAATGGGGACGAAAGTGGCGCCGTCTTTTGCAAACCTGTTTATGGGGGAATTTGAAAGGCTACACATCCTAAATACCGCACCCCATATCCAACAACTCATCTACTACAAAAGGTATATTGATGACATCTTCATGATATGGGATGGCGACGAAAACACCGCCTCACATTTTTGCAACACTATGAGTAACACAGGTTGGGGAATTAACTTTACGGCAAAATACAATAGAAGCGAGATCGATTTTTTGGATATCATTATCTCCACCGAAAATAACAAATTGGTCACTAAAACATATTTTAAATCCATAGATACAAATAGCTACATCAATTTTTCAAGTTTCCATAACAAAAAATGGTTGGAAAACATACCATACAGCCAATATAAACGGATTCGACTAAACTGTACTCTAGATTAAAATAGACAAATCACCAGGACCGGATGACATACACCCCTGTATCCTAAAGGAATTAACCACCTCAGCCCCCAGTGCTTAAACACCCTGAAAGACCAGGCAACTTTTTACACTTCTGACCTACACTACTTTCACCGTTTATTGCTCGGTCATGCAACTTACCACCCAAATGAATTTTACCTCCTTTTCTTCTCACTAATAGAGCTTTCATTTGGTGGTATTTCATTGCTGCTGACATTTTTACTTTTTTTGTTATTAATCGAAATTTAACTATTTTTTTGCAAAAAAAATGAAATTTTTCACTTTCAGTTGTAAAATTTTGCAAAAAAAACGAGATCCATATAGAAATTTTGCTCTAAATTTATTGTTCTACATGTCTTTGATGAAAAAAAAATGTTTGGGTAAAAAAAAAATGGTTTGGGTAAAAGTTATAGCGTTTCCAAACTATGGTACAAAAATGTGAATTTCCGCTTTTTGAAGCAGCTCTGACTTTCTGAGCACCTGTCATGTTTCCTGAGGTTCTACAATGCCCAGACAGTACAAATACCCCACAAATGACCCCATTTCGGAAAGTACACACCCTAAGGTATTCGCTGATGGGCATAGTGAGTTCATAGAACTTTTTATTTTTTGTCACAAGTTAGCGGAAAATGATGATTTTTTTTTTTTTCTTACAAAGTCTCATATTCCACTAACTTGTGACAAAAAATAAAAAGTTCTATGAACTCACTATGCCCATCAGCGAATACCTTGGGGTCTCTTCTTTCCAAAATGGGGTCACTTGTGGGGTAGTTATACTGCCCTGGCATTCTAGGGGCCCAAATGTGTGGTAAGGAGTTTGAAATCAAATTCTGTAAAAAATGACCTGTGAAATCCGAAAGGTGCTCTTTGGAATATGGGCCCCTTTGCCCACCTAGGCTGCAAAAAAGTGTCACACATCTGGTATCTCTGTATTGAGGAGAAGTTGAGGAATGTGTTTTGGGGTGTCTTTTTACATATACCCATGCTGGGTGAGATAAATATCTTGGTCAAATGCCAACTTTGTATAAAAAAATGGGAAAAGTTGTCTTTTGCCAAGATATTTCTCTCACCCAGCATGGGTATATGTAAAATGACACCCCAAAACACATTCCCCAACTTCTCCTGAATACAGAGATACCAGATGTGTGACACTTTTTTGCAGCCTAGGTGGGCAAAGGGGCCCATATTCCAAAGAGCACCTTTCGGATTTCACAGGTCATTTTTTACAGAATTTGATTTCAAACTCCTTACCACACATTTGGGCCCCTAGAATGCCAGGGCAGTATAACTACCCCACAAGTGACCCCATTTTGGAAAGAAGAGACCCCAAGGTATTCGCTGATGGGCATAGTGAGTTCATGGAAGTTTTTATTTTTTGTCACAAGTTAGTGGAATATGAGACTTTGTATGAAAAAAAAAAAAAATTAAAAATCAGCATTTTCCACTAACTTGTGACAAAAAAT
This sequence comes from Bufo bufo, assembly GCF_905171765.1. Classification (NCBI taxonomy): domain Eukaryota; kingdom Metazoa; phylum Chordata; class Amphibia; order Anura; family Bufonidae; genus Bufo; species Bufo bufo. Next base: position 449,210,380 of record NC_053392.1, read on the forward strand.
AAAAAATTCTAGGAACTCGCCATGCCCCTCACGGAATACCTTGGAGTGTCTTCTTTCCAAAATGGGGTCACTTGTGGGGTAGTTATACTGCCCTGGCATTTTCCAGGGGCCCTAATGTGTGGTAAGTAGGTAAATGACCTGTGAAATCCTAAAGGTGCTCTTTGGAATATGGGCCCCTTTGCCCACCTAGGCTGCAAAAAAGTGTCACACATGTGGTATCGCCGTATTCAGGAGAAGTTGGGGAATGTGTTTTGGGGTGTCATTTTACATATACCCTTGCTGGGTGAGAGAAATATCTTGGCAAAAGACAACTTTTCCCATTTTTTTATACAAAGTTGGCATTTGACCAAGATATTTATCTCACCCAGCATGGGTATATGTAAAATGACACCCCAAAACACATTCCCCAACTTCTCCTGAGTACGGCGATACCAGATGTGTGACACTTTTTTGCAGCCTAGATGCGCAAAGGTGCCCAAATTCCTTTTAGGAGGGCATTTTTAGACATTTGGATACCAGACTTCTTCTCACGCTTTGGGGCCCCTAGAATGCCAGGGCAGTATAAATACCCCACATGTGACCCCATTTTGGAAAGAAGACACCCCAAGGTATTCAATGAGGGGCATGGCGAGTTCATAGAAATTTTTTTTTTTTTGGCACAAGTTAGCGGAAATTGATATTTTTAATTTTTTTCTCACAAAGTCTCCTGTTCCGCTAACTTGGGACAAAAATTTCAATCTTTCATGGACTCAATATGCCCCTCACGGAATACCTGGGGGTGTCTTCTTTCCGAAATGGGGTCACATGTGGGGTATTTATACTGCCCTGGCATTCTAGGGGCCCTAAAGCGTGAGAAGAAGTCTGGAATATAAATGTCTAAAAAATTTTACGCATTTGGATTCCGTGAGGGGTATGGTGAGTTCATGTGAGATTTTATTTTTTGACACAAGTTAGTGGAATATGAGACTTTGTAAGAAAAAAAAATAATAATTCCGCTAACTTGGGCCAAAAAAATGTCTGAATGGAGCCTTACAGAGGGTGATCAATGACAGGGGGGGTGATCAATGACAGGGGGGTGATCAATGACAGGGGGGTGATCAGAGAGTCTATATGGGGTGATAACCACAGTCATTGATCATGCCCCTGTAAGGCTTCATTCAGACGTCCGGATGCGTTTTGCGGATCCGATCCATCTATCAGTGCATCCGTAAAAATCATGCGGACATCTGAATGGAGCTTTACAGGGGGGTAATCAATGACAGGGGGGTGATCAGGGAGTCTATATGGGGTGATAACCACAGTCATTGATCATGCCCCTGTAAGGCTTCATTCAGACGTCCGTATGCGTTTTGCGGATCCGATCCATCTATCAGTGCATCCGTAAAAATCATGCGGACATCTGAATGGAGCTTTACAGGGGGGTAATCAATGACAGGGGGGTGATCAGGGAGTCTATATGGGGTGATAACCACAGTCATTGATCATGCCCCTGTAAGGCTTCATTCAGACGTCCGGATGCGTTTTGCGGATCCGATCCATCTATCAGTGCATCCGTAAAAATCATGCGGACATCTGAATGGAGCTTTACAGGAGGGTAATCAATGACAGGGGGGTGATCAGGGAGTCTATATGGGGTGATAACCAAAGTCATTGATCATGCCCCTGTAAGGCTTCATTCAGACGTCCGGATGCGTTTTGCGGATCCGATCCATCTATCAGTGGATCCGTAAAAATCATGCGGACGTCTGAATGGAGCTTTACAGGGGGGTAATCAATGACAGGGGGGGTAATCAATGACAGGGGGGTGATCAGGGAGTCTATATGGGGTGATCACCACAGTCATTGATCACGCCCGTGTAAGGCTTCATTCAGACGTCCGGATGCGTTTTGCGGATCCGATCCATCTATCAGTGGATCCGTAAAAATCATGCGGACGTCTGAATGGAGCTTTACAGGGGGTTGATCAATGACAGGGGGGTAATCAATGACAGGGGGGTAATCAATGACAGGGGGGTGATCAGGGAGTCTATATGGGGTGATCAGGGGTGATCAGGGGCTAATAAGGGGTTAATAAGTGACGGGGGGGGTGTAGTGTAGTGTAGTGGTGCTTGGTGCTACTTTACTGAGCTACCTGTGTCCTCTGGTGGTCGATCCAAACAAAGGGGACCACCAGAGGACCAGGTAGCAGGTATATTAGACGCTGTTATCAAAACAGCGTCTAATATACCTGTTAGGGTATAAAAAAACACATCTCCAGTCTGCCAGCGAACGATCGCCGCTGGCAGGCTGGAGATCAACTCTCTTACCTTCCGTTCCTGTGAGCGCGCGCGCCTGTGTGCGCGCGTTCACAGGAAATCTCGCGTCTCGCGAGAGGACGCGCCTGCGCGTCCACCCAGAAGAGCAGGGCCGCCGCAAAGACGCAATCCTGCGTACGGCGGTCCTGAGGAGGTTAAGTAATGTCATAGCCAGACCCTTATTTCTGATATTTGCGGACTCTATACTGACAGGGAATGTCCCACAGGATTGGCGCGTGGCATATGTGGTGCCAATATTCAAAAAGGGGCCAAAAACAGAGCCTGGAAACTATAGGCCGGTAAGTTTAACATCGGTTGTGGGTAAACTGTTTGAAGGTTTTCTGAGAGATGCTATATTAGAGCATCTCAACGGAAATAAGCAAATAACGCCATATCAGCATGGCTTCGTGAGGGATCGGTCATGTCAGACTAATTTAATCAGTTTCTATGAGGAGGTAAGTTCTAGACTTGACAGCGGCGAATCAATGGATGTCGTATATCTGGACTTCTCCAAAGCATTTGACACTGTACCACATAAAAGGTTAGTATATAAAATGAGAATGCTCGGACTGGGAGAAAACATCTGTAAGTGGGTAAGTAACTGGCTCAATGATAGAAAACAGAGGGTGGTTATTAACGGTACACACTCAGATTGGGTCACTGTCACTAGTGGAGTACCTCAGGGGTCAGTATTGGGCCCTATTCTCTTCAATATATTTATTAATGATCTTGTAGAAGGCTTGCATAGTAAAGTATCAATTTTCGCAGATGACACTAAACTGTGTAAAGTAATTTACACTGATGAGGACAGTATACTACTACAGAGGGATCTGGAGAGATTGGAGGCTTGGGCAGATAAGTGGCAGATGAGGTTTAACACTGACAAATGTAAAGTTATGCACATGGGAAGGAAAAATGCAAGTCACCGGTACATACTAAATGGTAAAACACTCGGTAACACTGACATGGAAAAGGATCTAGGAATTTTAATAAACAGCAAACTAAGCAGCAAAAACCAGTGTCAGGCAGCTGCTGCCAAGGCCAACAAGATAATGGGTTGCATCAGAAGGGGCATAGATTCCCGTGATATGAACATAGTCCTACCACTTAACAAATCGCTAGTCAGACCACACATGGAGTACTGTGTACAGTTCTGGGCTCCTGTGAACAAGGCAGACATAGCAGAGCTGGAGACGGTTCAGAGGAGGGCAACTAAAGTAATAACTGGAATGGGGCAACTACAGTACCCTGAAAGATTATCAAAATTAGGGTAATTCACTTTAGAAAAAAGACGACTGAGGGGAGATCTAATTAATATGTATAAATATATCAGGGGTCAGTACAGAGATCTATCCCATCAGCTATTTATCCCCAGGACTGTGACTGTGACGAGGGGACATCCTCTGCGTCTGGAGGAAAGAAGGTTTGTACACAAACATAGAAGAGGATTCTTTACGGTAAGAGCAGTGAGACTATGGAACTCTCTGCCTGAGGAGGTGGTGATGGTGAGTACAATAAAGGAATTCAAGAGGGGCCTGGACGTATTTCTGGAGCTTAATAATATTACAGGCTATAGCTACTAGAGAGGGGTCGTTGATCCAGGGAGTTATTCTGATTGCATGATTGGAGTCGGGAAGGAATTTTTTATTCCCCTAAAGTGGAGAAAATTGGCTTCTACCTCACAGGGTTTTTTGCCTCCTCTGGATCAACTTGCAGGATAACAGGCCGAACTGGACGGACAAATGTCTTTTTTCGGCCTTATGTACTATGTTACTATGTTACTAGATAGCGATTTTAAAAATCAGGCAAAAATCCTGGAAAAAAGGTTTATTGAAAAAGGCTACCCGAGGAAGCTTATAAAAAACGCCTACGGTAGAACCATTACGGACACACAGGAAACCTGCCTACAGCCCAAAATAAGACAAGGGATACAGACAGAAATGAATACAAATTTTGTCACACAGTTTAACACATCTAACAATAACATACGTACAATCCTTTCCAAATATTGGTATATTTTACTACAGGATCCATACCTCGCCAAACATTTACCCCCCAAACCTAGAATGATCTATAGGAGAGCCCCGACAATTAAGAACCTTCTCGCCCCTAGCAAGCCAAAACAACACAAAAAAGCCATTACAGTTGGCCCACCCCTACCCCCTAAAAAAACATGCAGCTACAAATGTGGGAAAAGTCGGTGCCTATGTTGTAAGATAATAACCAATAAATGTGCACATTTCTCGTCAAATAAAAATGGGACCACCTTTGCGATAAAACATTACCTAACGTGCCAATCCAGCTATGTAATCTATCTAATCGAGTGTAGCTGCGGCGTTCAATATGTAGGCCGCACAACTCAGGAGCTACACTGTAGGCTAAACTAGCATAGGCACAATATCCAAAAACTCTACCAAAAACATAGCCTCTCCAGACATTGTGCCTCTACACCAGAAGGAAAAAAATCACCCAATCAAGATTACACCAATAGACTACATACCAGAAAACCCATACAATCGGTTTAGTACCCTGCAGCGACGAGAAGTCTACTGGATGTACGAATTAGATACCCTTGCGCCACAAGGATTAAATGAAATAAATGAGACAATTTTTTTTAGCTTAACCCCTTCCTTCCTCCCCTTTTTTTGTTTTGTCTTGTCCTACTGTGCAAGTACAAACACTATCTTTATGCAATATATGCTGGCAGGTCAACAACACTGCTTAAATATCTCTGCTAGTTTACACACATTAAACTGTGTCCATGATAAAAATGGATACAGTTTCAATAAAAGTAACAATACACCATCACATTATATGGATAATCTTGATCTTTCGATCTCAGGAGGATATTTGTCTTGGTATTTCCTCTACCCCAATCCCTTATCAACATGAGAAACTATAAAATAAAATAAAATAAAAAAACATCTACATATAAAATAATACAAAGTAAAACAAAATAACATCTGCAAACTCCCACTGCACCCGTCATTTTGGGGTACTCCAAAGATGTGCAATGAGGCAAGGAATGCACCTAATAATGATAATAAAAAGACTACACAGTAATTTTACACTGTATAATTATATACACTCCTACCCCCTATTTTTTGGTCTTATCTACTATTATTATTATTATTATTATCTTTATCCCTATTTTAGTATTTATTGTGATCATCGATTATCTCTTATATACTAGTTGTCAATCATTTAATAATCCTCTTGCCAACCTCCTGTACCATTCTGAATACAAAACAAAATAAACCACCATGCTTTACACTACCTGCTGCCGGTCCCTGACAATAAAGCAGGAGTATGAGATCCATCCACCCGAAAACATCCAACAACATGGCCATTCCGACCACTCCAGCCCTGTCATTTTCCAATGTATACTAGAATATAACCACACATTTGCTGTATAGGAAAAAGTAACATATTCTACTAGCAAATAGGTCTGTATGGAATTAAACACTAGAAGACGTGTTCCCCATTGTCTGGCACACACGACCACCGCCCGCCCCCTCCCCCCCATTTTCCACCTCTGTTGTCTCTTACGCGCCATTTCTGTGTTTAAATAATCGCTACATGTGAATGCCTCTTTATGCTGTATATTGTCCTGATGAAGGGGGCTCTCCGCCCCTGAAACGCGTAGACTGAAAATAAAAAGTATTGTGTTTATAAATACCTACCTGTTATCTGATTCCTGCTGACAGCGCCATCGAAAAGGTTCAGTTATTTTTTCCTTCTGCACGGATACCTCTACCCGACGAATGCTATCACAAGCACGGGCTGGAACCTAGGCAGCAGCGCAGGCACCCCGCATGCCGAACGGGCAAATCGGCACAAGCTTCTAATGGTGTTGTGACTTTTCACAACACAATCTGGTAAGAGTTTCTACATATCTCTTATCAATTTATTGTACAACACCACACATGAGGCGCTGCCTCCTGTCTTTCTTTTACCTTTATTGTAGTCTCACCCACATAGATGAGACTACAAGGACACTGTATCAAATAAATAACGTCTTTTGATCGACAGGTGAAGAAACCATTACTTTTAAATACTTTTCCACTATAGGGGTGTGTAAATGTATCACCCTTCATTAAATTACTGCAATTGCAGCATGACAGGCACGGGAAATTACCATTCTTTTTAGGAGCCAGATATAATTGCCGATCCACCTTTGGACCACCAACATCACATTTCACCAGTTTATCCCGTAAATTGGCATTCCTTTTGTAAGCCATGATTGGAGGGACAGAAAATTCCTTAATCTCGGGTAACTCCCGCTGTAAAATATGCCATTCCTTTCTAAGGATGTTGGCAATCACACCACTGTCCTGTCCAAAAATGGAAACAAAAGGAATCCTTTCCATAGTCCTGTCGCCAGATACCTCAATGAGCGTGGACTCCCTATCAATTCCCATGATCCTTTTCTTTGTTTTCAATAACAGCTGTCTAGGGTAACCTCGATCAACAAACTTGTTGCACATTTCATCAACTCTCTTGGAGAAGTTCCCTTCTTGTGAAACAATTCTTCTAACTCTCAACAGTTGACTCCATGGTAAGGAGTCAACCATATGTCGCGGATGATAGCTATTGTAAACCAATACATTGTTTCTATCTGTCGGCTTTTGATAGATATCTGTATGCATAACACCATCAATGATGTGTACCCTAACATCAAGAAATTGTAATTCATTTTCCGATACTGTGACTGTAAACTGTAGTCCAGGAACCCCCCTATTAAGGTGAGTATGGAAATCATGCAATTCCTCCCCAGTCCCACCCCATATCATGAAAATGTCGTCAATGTAGCGCAACCAGCACAGACATTCTATTAATCAGAGTCATTGATGCAGTGGGTTTCCTTAGAAGGGGTGGAGACAGAGAAAAAATCTTAAAGAAAAAAGAACTTAAGTGGATATATACCCTGCATAAGGTGACCCCCTAGTTAGGAGATATATAAGCACTTTATTGAGATCATCCTCCGTATCCTGTATAATCTTAGTGATTTTTTTAAATGTTTTTAATCATGTTTGCTACATCCTCTAGAATGATATGTGTAACCAGCTTGTGATAACTATATGCCTAGTCCCTAAATAAATGTACACCACCAAGTCATATACGTGTCCTGCCACAATGTGTTGGATGTGGATATATATATGACATGAATTATTGGGCAGATGGACTCTTACTCCTGTAGCTCCACTTTTGCTGTTTCCGCAATTAGTTTTGTGCATTACCCTGGCAACTGGACAATGCAAACATTGGGTAGCGCGAGTTTGCGCAGTGTGGAAGCGGAGACGCGAACGTCGGGCGGGAGTATGTAAGTCCATGGTGAAGCCTACACAGGTGAGACTACTGATATATGCAAAAGAGGGAATGTAACTGTGATCAATTATGATTGGCTGGGTGCTGTAGGTGGACGCATATTATTGGAGGATGTTTTTTGAGGAGGGTGGAGGTTACCCTCTTTAATGTTGGTATATGTCACTTTTTGATTATGCTTGATAAAGGCTATTTACAGCCGAAACATTGCACTTTATTTGTATACATGCTGTGAAGTTTTCGCAATAAAAAGAAAAAACCAGAGATGCTGCTGTGACTCTTCTACTTCAACTGCCCATTTAACAGTGACCTCCACAATGCACACCCCTTTAACAGTGACTGCCCCTTTAACAGTGACTTCCACATTGCCCTCCCTTTAATAGTGCCCACCCCTTTAACAGTGACCTCCACAGTGCCCGCCCCTTTAAGAAATTACCTCCAGAGTACCTGCTCCTTTAACAGTGATCTCCACAGTGCCCGCCACTTTAATATTGACCACCAGTTTAACAGTGCCCGCAACAGTGCCCGCCCCTTTAACATTGACTACCCCTTCAACAGTAACTGCCCATTTAACAGTGACCTCCACAATGCACGCCCCTTGAACAGTGACTGCCCCTTTAACAGTGACCTCCACAGTGCCACCCCTTGAACAGTGACCTCCACATTGCCTGTCCCTTTAATAGTGCCCACCCCTTTAACAGTGACCTCCACAGTGCCTGCTTCTTTAACAATGACCTCCACAGTACCTGTCCCTTTAACATTGACCACCACTTTAACAGAGACCCCCACATTGCCTGTCCCTTGAATAGTGCCCACCCATTGAACAGTGACCTCCACAGTACCCGCCTCTTTAACAGTGACCTCCACAGTGCCTGCCACTTTAACAATGACCTCCACAGTGCCCGCCATTTTAACATTTACCACCACTTTAACAGTAACCTTCATAGTGGCCGCTTCTTTAACAGTGAGCTCCACAGTACCCTCCCCTTTAACAGTGACTTCCACAGTGTCTGCCCCTTTAACAGTGAACTCCACAGCACTCGTCCGTTTAATAGTGGCCCCTGCCCCCCATGCATGAAGCAGTGTAGTTGTGCCGTCATACGTCATATGACTGAATATTTAAGGACCTGTGAACTGCTAAAACCTGTGATCAATTGTTATGGCAACCTGGAGTAGGACCTGCAATCTTCTATTGGCTGATAAGGGACATGTGACCGTGTATATGGCAGTTGGGATATGAGTGAAAGACTTGCAGGCTTCTATTGGCTAATGCAGGTCATTTTCTGGGAATATCTCAGGAACGGTAAGTCCTAGAGAGCTGAGACTCGGTCTAAAAACTTCCCGGACACCTGATGCACCTGCCAAATTTGGTGAAGATTGGTCTAGTCATTTGGTCGTGCATAAAGAGCATCCAGACAGACAGACGTCTAGACAGACAGAAACAAATTTTTGTATATATATGTAAGAGGAAACTCATTTTTATATATATACCAGCTGAAGGACCCGGCTTCGCAGGGGTATATTTCATGTATTTAATTTATGTTTCCGTGAGTCGTAAAAAGATATCGACAGTTTCCCCCATAACAGTGACCTCTACAGTACCCACCCCTTTAACAATGACCTCCACAGTGGCTGCCCCTTTAACATTGACCTTCACAGTGCCCGCCCCTTTAACAGTGCCTGCCTCTTTAACAGTGACCTCCACAGTGCCCACCCCTTTATCAGGGACAGCCCCTTTAGCATTGACCACCCCTTTAACAGTGACCTTCACAGTGCCCGCCCCTTTAACAGTGACTTTGACAGTGCTCGCCACTTTAACAGAGACCTCCACAGTGCCCACCCCTTTAAAAAGGACCGCCCCTTTAAACATAGCAACATCTCTTATACATAACCTACTTGGGACAAATTATGTGGCAAAAATTATTTATTTAAAAAATTGAAAACAATAAACATAGTAACATCCTAGTCCAGCAAGTGAAGATGCAATCTAAATCAGGGTTAGTAGAAAAACACCTAGTTCCAGCAATTATTATAACCGTTAAAACTAATAAACTTTAATTAAATTACTTTAAAATAACACACACGGAACAAAAATCACTGAGATAGTCTCAGATAAATCTACCGCAGGCAGCTACACCAAAGTATCCTGACGGGTAGGGAGAGCTGTCCCTATATTCTCACCCTAGTCTCGTGCTCAAACCAGGGACGACCCCTAAAAGGTGGGGCTCCCTGTCCTCGAACCTGGACTCACACAGTCCTATATCAACCCTAGCAATGAGATGGGATATAGAGGGTAGAATAGGTGCCTGCCGGTAAAAAAATGGAAAGTAAGAAAGACACTGTACATACAGTTGCAAGAAAAAGTATGTGAACCCTTTGGAATGATATGGATTTCTGCACAAATTGGTCATAAAATGTGATCTGATCTTCATCTAAGTCACAACAATAGACAATCACAGTCTGCTTAAACTAATAACACACAGAGAATTAAATGTTACCATGTTTTTATTGAACGCACCATGTAAACATTCACAGTGCAGGTGGAAAAAGTATGTGAACCCTTGGATTTAATAACTGGTTGAACCTCCTTTGGCAGCAATAACTTCAACCAATAGTGTCCTGTAGTTGCAGATCAGACGTTCACAACGGTCAGACGTAATTCTTGACCATTCCTCTTTACAGAACTGTTTCAGTTCAGCAATATTCTTGGGATGTCTGGTGTGGATCGCTTTCTTGAGGTCATGCCACAGCATCTCAATCGGGTTGAGGTCAGGACTCTGACTGGGCCACTCAAGAAGGTGTATTTTCTTCTGTTTAAGCCATTCTGTTGTTGATTTACTTCTATGCTTTGGGTCGTTGTCCTGTTGCAACACCCATCTTCTGTTGAACTTCAGCTGGTGGACAGATGGCCTTAAGTTCTCCTGCAAAATGTCTTGATAAACTTGGGAATTAATTTTTCCTTCGATGATAGCAATCCATCCAGGCCCTGACTCAGCAAAGCAGCCCCAAACCATGATGCCCCCACCACCTTACTTCACGGTTGGGATGAGGTTTTGAGGTTGGTGTGCTGTGCCTCTTTTTCTCCACACATAGTGTTGTGTGTTTCTTCCAAACAACTCAACTTTGGTTTCATCTGTCCACAGAATATTTTGCCAGTACTGGCGTGGAACATCCAGGTGCTCTTGTGCAATCTGTAAACGTGCAGCAATGTTTTTTTTGGACAGCAGTGGCTTCCTCTGTGGTATCCTCCCATGAAATCCATTCTTGTTTAGTGTTTTACGTATCGTAGATTCGCTAACAGGGATGTTAGCATATGCCAGAGACTTTTGTAAGTCTTTAGCTGACACTCTAGGATTCTTCTTCACCTCATTGAGCAGTCTGCGCTGTGCTCTTGCAGTCATCTTTACAGGACGGCCACTCCTAGGGAGAGTTGCAGCAGTCCTGAACTTTATCCATTTAGAGACAATTTGTCTTACCGTGGACTGAAGAACAGCAAGGCTTTTGGAGATACTTTTTTAACCCTTTCCAGCTTTATACAAGTCAGCAATTCTTAATCGTAGGTCTTCTGAGAGCTCTTTTGTGCGAGGCATCATTCACATCAGGCAATGCTTCTTGTGAAAAGCAAACCCAGAACTGGTGTGTGTTTTTTATAGGGCAGGGCAGCTGTAACCAACACCTCCAATCTCATCTCATTGATTGGACTCCAGTTGGCTGAAACCTCACTCCAATTAGTTCTTGGAGATGTCATTAGTCCAAGGGTTCACATACTTTTTCCACCTGCACTGTGAATGTTTACATGGTGTGTTCAATAAAAACATGGTAACATCTAATTCTTTGTGTGTTATTAGTTTAAGCAGTCTGTGATTGTCTATTGTTGTGACTGAGATGAAGATCAGATCACATTTTAGGACCAATTTGTGCAGAAATCCATATAATTCCAAAGGGTTCACATACTTTTTCTTGCAACTGTATACACTCCCCTATAGACATAGGGTAAATCGATGGACTCTGTATACAGCCCTAATGCTGTATAATTACAGTCAAAGGTACACAGTGCATCAAGGTATATGAATCACCCTAAGCATACAAAACATAAAGAGAACCCCAACGTGTTTCCCCCACTATGTGGGATCATCAGGGGGTAGGTAAGATCAATAGCTGATATCAAAGATAACGGATACCCGTACTATAAGGTGATAGCCGTAATTTGGGTGAGGACCACCAATATTGATAAATCAGTGTCCGTTATATATTCATCTTAATTATGAGGGGACCATCAAATGATAACGGCAGGAGAACAATCTCAATTGGACTGTACACCGACCATAGCAAAAAGAAGTGGTTGTTCCATACGGTCACATTACCATAAAGGCATCTGTGGGGGAGAGATAAATATAACGGTAACGAACACATCAGGTTCTAAGATGTCATCTCCACCACTAGCCACCAGAGTCACAAATCAAACTCACAGTCTCCACAGATATAAGAGAGTGTCCAATAAGTCGCAAGGTGGCATCAGCAACAATAGATATCCTAAGTTATAAAAAGGCATGTTCAATATCACCAAAAGATATAGGAATGATGAAAGACTTCCTAGGGAGAAAATGTCCCTACTTACAGTTAGTTGTCCAACTGTGGGATAGAACATGCCGGCTCCTCCATCGGTCCGCTAACATACAAGTCCCTGGACCCCTTTAAATATTCCTCTGCCAGTCAAAATTCCTGCCCACAGGTGCTGCGTCCGTGTCACTTGGCAATAGACATCACTTCCGGTCTCCGAAGTGAGTCATTGCCGGTAGGTGGAACGCATGTACACCGCATGATGGCTTGTGGAGCGCATCCCTGGTCACCTGCTTCAGGTACGTGGAATGCAGAGTGCTGCGGACGCACTTCCGGTCACATGATTCCAGAGCTACATTGCAGAGGAAATATGGTAAAGGCGCTCCCAAGCATTACACAGGACTGAATAGTGCCCAAACTACCTTAGTCCAAGCAGGGCCAGAATATGGACAGGTCGCAGCATGGCACGCACCAGGGGATAAAAGAGAATCGCCATCAACAATGACGGCGACACTGGCATGGGGCATATAGAGGGAACCCATTACTCTTAAACTATTCAATGATTAATAGAACCATCGTCCGTTTCTGTCAATAGGCACCCACTTATGATTATAGGGGGTGTCAGCAGAAGCAATGAAAGCGATTATGTTCATTGGTCATGATACTATTAGGTGTAAAGATGCTTCCCGCATCTGGCCAATAAAAGGAAACTTAATTTTACAATGGGCCCAGCCATATCAGATAAGGACAAGCAGGATGAAGCACCTGTTGCCTTCATAGTAGCAGTCAGAAAAAAACACACAGTCAGAGGAAACAGGAAAAGGTCAATCTTTCATTGATCCCGTGGGGGGACTGGGACCGGAATCGATGTATCCATTCACTTTCCTTCTGGAGGATCTTCCTGTCCCAGTCACCCCCTCGGGGAGATGGAGGTACAAGTTCAAGAACCGAGAATTTTAGACATCTCGGGTCCCCCCCATGGTGATCATTAACATGCAAAGCTACCGGTGTCACATTCTTCTTTACTATGTCATTGACATGTTCAAGGATCCTCCTTCTCACCTCTCTCACTGTTTTACCTATATAGTCCATTGGACAAGTACACTGGCATATATAAATCGCCCCTTTACTCCTACAATTGATGAAATCCCTGTCGCTGAGCACGTAATGGCCTTAGCTGTCGAAATAAAATCACACGCCTTGCAGGAGCCACATCTATAGACACCTACGGGTTTACGATCCAGCCATGTACCGGTCCTGGCTGGGGGTGTAAAATGACTATTTACAAGGCGGTCCTTAATGCTCTTACCGCGTCGATAAGAGACGGCGGGGTGTTCAGCGAGTTCAGGGGAGTGTATATGTACAGTGTCTTTTTTACTTTCCATTTTTTACCGGCAGGCACCTATTCTACCCTTTGCATCCCATCTCATTGCTAGGGTTGATATAGGACTGTGTGAGTCCAGGTTCGAGGACAGGGAGTCCCCACCTTTAGGGGTCGTCCCTGGGCTGAGCACGAGACTAGGGTGAGAATATAGGGACAGCTCTCCCCAGGGCCGGCCTTTGGGGTGTGCGGGCTGTGCGGCCGCACAGGGCGCCATAGTAACAGGGGCGCTGGGCGGCCGACAGCTCGCAATGTAATCTGCGGCAGGCGAGGCGGCACTTGTGTTCTCCCTCGGGGCGCCCCCTCCATCTCCCCCTCCCCTGTCTGACCTGCCTGTTGCCCCCGCCGCTGCCAATAAGAAGTGAGACAGGAGGAGGAGGGGAGGGGCTGTGGCCACTGCGCCACCAATGAAGAAAACTGACCTGAATACAAATACAGGAGGCGGGTGCTGGAATCAAATAGCCGGCACCCGACCTCTGTGACAGGGAGCTGCGATCAGCTGCAGTTGAGTTAACCCTTCAGGTGCGGTACCTGAGGGGTTAACTGCCGCTGATCGCAGCTCCCTATCACAAAGGTCGGGTGCCGGTTATTTGATTCCAGCACCCGCCTCCTGTATTTGTATAAGAAACGTTGGTGGCACAGTGCCCCCAACACCCCAGTATAAGAAACATAATTGGTGGCTCAGTGCGCCCCCCCCTAGTATAAGAAACGTTGGTGGCACAGTGCGCCCCCCCCCCCCAAACACCCCAGTATAAGAAACAAATATAATTGGTGGCTCAGTGCGCCCCCCCTAGTATAAGAAACATTGGTGGCTCAGTGGGAAGTGCCAATGAGGGTTAAAAAATTATTTAAAAAAATTAACTCACCTCCTCCAGTTGATCGCGTAGCTGCCGGTCTTTCTTCAGGACCTGTGGTGACGTCACTGAGCTCATCACATGACCCATTACCATGGTGATGGATCATGTGATCAGCACAGTGATGTCACCACAGGTCCTTTGACAGGTCATGAAGAAAGAACAGAAGACGATCAATTGGAGGAGGTGAGTTAATTATTTTTTTATTTTTTAACCCTCATTGGCACTGCCCACTGCGCCACCAATGTTTATTATATTGAGGGGGGGGGGGCGCACTGCGCCACCAATGTTTATTATATTGAGGGGGGGCGCACTGCGCCGCCAATGTTTATTATATTGAGGGGGGGCGCACTGTGTCACCAATGTTTATTATACTGGGGTGTTGGGGGGGCCCACTGCGCCACCAATGTTTATTATACTGGGGTGTTGGGGGGGCGCACTGCGCCACCAATGTTTATTATACTGGGGTGTTGGGGGAACGCACTGTGTCACCAATGTTTATTATACTGGGGTGTTGGGGGGGCGCACTGTGTCACCAATGTTTATTATATTGGGGGGGCGCACTGCGCACAACGATGGGTTAGGGAAATTTCACAGCAGAGTGCGCATGCGCTGGGAGCCTCGCCGGCGGTTAGGGTAGGGAAAAAGCACTGGCCCGTACGTAATTTTTCCCTTCTCTAACCGCCGGCGAGACTCCTGGCGCATGCGCACTCTACTGTGAAACTTCCCTAACCTGACTTTGTGCGCCTGCGCGGCGCTGCACACCTCCTCACATCATGTCCGGTGCGACCGGAAGTGACGAGGGTAGGGAAATCTCACGAAGTAGGGAAGTATGACATTACACCGGCCTTTGGGGTGTGTGGGCTGGTAACTACTTGGTTGGATAGTCAGCCAGCCTATGCCATGATGCCAGCAACAAGCAGTGTTTTTTTTTTTTGGAGGGGGGCGCCACAAGGTTAGCTCGCACAGGGCGCCTGGACACCTAAGGCCGGCCCTGGCTCTCCCCACCCGTCAGGATACTTTGGTGTAGCTGCCTGCGGTAGATTTATCTGAGACTATCTCAGTGATATTTGTTCTGTGTGTTTTATTTTAAAGTAATTTAATTATAGTTTATTAGTTTTAAGGTTATAATAATTTCTGGAACTAACATAGTAACATCTCTTATCTCTTATATATATCTAAATGAATTTCTGTCTGTCTAGACATCTGTTTATTTTTTATGCGCGACCAAACGACTGGACCGATCTTCATCAAATTTGGAACACAGGTACATCAGGTGTCCGGGAAGGTTATAGACCTCAGCTATCTAGGATGCACCGTTCCTGAGATATTCCCAAAAAATGACCCACATTAGCCAATACTAGCCATATATGTGTTTATTGTTTTTATTATATATAGTATACTGTGGCAAGAAGGGGGGTAGGGGCCCTATATACTGGCACAATATGGAGGGGTACTATGAAGAAGAGGGGAAGCACTATGGGGGCCACTATCGAGAAGAGGGGAAGCACTATAGGGGCCCTATATACTGCCACAATATGGGGGGGCACTATAGAGAAGAGGGGAAGCACTATGGGGGGCCCTATATACTGCCACAATATGGGAGAAGCACTATGGGGGCCCTATATACTGGCCAAATTTCTTTGGGGGGGGGCACTATGGAGAAGAGAGGGAAGCACTATGGGGGCCCTATATACTGGCACAATATGGGGGCCACTATGGAGAAGAGGGGAAGCACTATGGGGGCCCCTATATACTGGCACAATATGGGGGGCACTATGGTGAAGAGGTGAAGCACTATGGGGGCCCTATATACAGACACAATATGGGGTGCACTATGGAGAAGAGGAGAAGCACTATGGGGGCCCTATATACTGCCAAAATATTGGGGGGAGCACTATGGAGAAGAGGGGGAAGCACTATGGGGGCCCTATATACTGCCACAATATGGAAGAAGCACTATGGGGGCCCTATATACTGCCAAAATATGGGGGCACTATGGAGAAGAGGGGGAAGCACTATTGGGGCCCTATATACTGGCACAATATGGGGGCACTATGGAGAAGAGGGGAAGCACTATGGGGGCCACTATGGAGAAGAGTGGAAGCACTATGGGGGCCCCTATGGAGAAGAGGGAAAAGCACTATGGAGGCCACTATGGAGATTAGGGGAAGCACTATGGGAGCCCTATATACTGGCACAATATGGGGGGGGGGGGGCACTATGGAGAAGAGGAGAAGACTATGGGGGCCCTATATACTGCCATAATATGGGGGGCACTATGGAGAAGAGGGGGAAGCACTATGGGGGCCATATATACTGGCACATTATAGGGGGCACTATGGAGAGGGAGGGGAAGGAGCACTATGGGGGCATCTACTGGGGGCCCTATGTACTAGCACGCATTATTGAGGGACTCTATGGAGAAGTGGGGGGTAAAGGAGCACTATGGGGACATTTATTGGGGGCCCTATTTACTGGCACGCATTATGGGGGGGGGCACTATGGAGAAGTGGGGGAGAAGAGCACTATGGGGGCATTATATAGAGGCATTTAATACTGACACCCATTTTGGTGCCACTATGGGGAAGGGGAGAGAGAAGCATTATGGGGGTATCTATGTGGGGCAGTCTATAGGGGCATTTTATACTGGTACATTATGGAGGACACTATGGGGATGGGGAAGAGCACTATGGGGCATCTTCTGGTGGCACTATATAGGAGTATTTTATACTGGCACAAATTATAGGGGCACTATGGGCACCTAAGCTCAACTGGGGGCACTAAGTGTTTTTTCTAGTGGCACACAGTAAGGGTCACTGGAACACATGAGGGCATTCTGGGGACATTGGCTCTACTGGGGGCACTTAGAGATGTTTTGGTTTTTTTCTGACACACAACGGGGCATTTTTTGTACTTGCGCACATTATAAGGGGTGTTTTTCTACTGTCACCCATTATATAGAGAATTATTTCTACCAGGGGCATTATAGTGGGCTTTATTACAACTGGGGGACTATGGGAGCATTATTACTATACTTCTGGGACACAGTTACTGTTAGGGGCACTGTAGGAGCACTATTACTACGAAGTGCACTCTGGCACAGAATTATTACTATTGTATTCCACTCAGAATTGAGAAAGCTCGTTGGAAGAACGAGTGAAACTTTTCAAGAAATCTACAGTAAGTCCAGTTACCTTGATTTATTCTTTACAGATATTACTATTGTTGGGATTTTGGGGAGCACTATTACTGTGGGGGCACCCTGGCGCAGTATCAGCTTAGCACAGTTATTTTTAGAGGACATTATGGTTACACAATACTGTCAGGGACACTATTTGCTGGGTGCAGTTATTTTTTAGAGCATTGTGTTCCAATAATTATTGAAGAGGGAGCTATCTGTGTGTAACTAGTATTTTCAGGGGGTTTATCTGTTTCTGAAGTATAGTTTTGGGGGTGCATGATGGGATGTTGAGAAGGTGGGAGGATGATGGAAAAGTAGAAAACTAAGATGTCTGTCAAACTTTGCAAAGAGAAGAGATGGCTGAAAGAAATCATCATGGTGGTCTGGTCTGAATGGAGAAGATAAAGAGAACATCTACATCAAAGGAAACGTCACTGTATGTAAGAGGTATGTGGCACTGTATTAGGCTACTTTCACAACTGCGTTAGTGAATCTGTCAGGCTGTTCCAGCAGAGAACAGCCAGCCAGAATTCAGTGGATCCGGCGCTGCTGGATGCAGACTGAATGCCCGCCGCACCCATCAACTACAATGGGGTACGGCAGAGATCTGGCCACAATCTGGGGGGGGGAGATGCTTTTTTGATGTTCGCCTTGTTGGTAAATTTCCCTAGAAACTGCCCTGGAAAGAGATAGAGCAAAAATGGGTTCTTTTTAGGGTTGAACAAACCCAAACTGTAAACTTTAGGATTTTTGGACCCCGGACCCGAACATTTCAGTAAAAGTTCGGGTTCAGTGTTCGGCAATTTAATGCCGCTTTTTAACTGCTTCCCGACCGCCTAACGCACGGATGCATCCTGGCGGAGGTCGATTCATTCCTCCTGGACGCATCCGTGCATCATCTCGCGAGACGCAAGATTTCGGTCAGAGCCGGCCCGCGCATGTGTATTGCGGGCCGGCAAAAGTTAAAGGACAATTTCGTCACCAGCCTGCCAGCCAATGATCATCGCTGGCAATTTTCAAAAAAACAAATCACAAGCCATATAACACAGTATATTTATAAATATAAGGTGTTAAATGGCTTCTGTGCTCCTCTGCTGGTCCTTTTCGTCGGTTGGTCCCAGCAGAGGAGCACACATCACAGTGAATAGCCACCAAACACTACACTTAGCCCCAGATCACCCCCATCACCCCAATTAACCCCTTGATCACCCCTTGATCGCCCCTGTCAATCACCTAGTGAAAGGGAAAAAAGTGATCAGTGTAAACTGTCCCTTTTTTTTTCCACTGGTATTGACTGATAGTTTTAGGATAGTTTAGGCCCCTTGGTTAGGTAGTTAGCGATCGTTTAGCGCCCAGCCCACCGCACCGCAGTCACTGATTCGCTGATTAGCGTATCGCTAATCAGCTTTTGTACTTTTATAGTATCTGTAAGTGATCAGAACTGATCACAGTCAGATCTATAATAGTATTAGTGTGACCTTAGTTCGCCTTCCACCCAAAACGCAGTGTTTGCCCGATCAGGCCTGATCGGTCGCCCACACGTGCGTTCACCCACGCCCGCCCCGCTGCAGTGCCCAAAAAAATTTTTTTTTGATCACTACACAATCACTTTACAAGCGCTGCGGCGATAAAAAAATCAGTTTTGATATTTTTTATCAAACGCAGCAGCCTCCGGTACTTCGCTAGCCTCCCATTTGTAAGACAGGCTTGCTTTTTTTCTTGGGTAGTCTCAGGGAATACCCCCTAAATTTAGTTGATCAAATGGCAAACAAGGGGTATTCTTCAGAAGAGGCCTACAGGATTCTGACCCAGTCGGATGAGGAATGGAACCCTCATCTGACGAATCTAGCGTGTTAGAATATGAACCTGTAGAAAGCAGTGGCAGTCTGACCCAAAGTTCGGACGAGGAGGTTGAGGTCCCTGATAGCACCAGGCGTACCCGGCCCCGTGTTGCTAGACCACAGGTTGCGCAGGATCCGCTTCAAGGGCAGCAGAGTGGGGCTGGCGCTGTCGGATTACGTGGTGAGGCATACACCAGCAGCGCAGCCCATCCTGGACCTAGTACCAGCACTGCCGTACAACATGGTGAAGTGGCGAGCACCAGAAGGGCAGTTGAAGCTGGTACGGTGGCACGTGCAATAGTTACCCCGTCGCAGCCACCGCGCAGACAGGCCCGTAGAGCCCCTAGAGTCCCTGAGGTGCTGGCAAACCCTGATTGGCAGTCCCCAACTTCAGCTGCACCAATAATTCCCCCTTTCACCGCCCAGTCTGGAGTTCGGGTTGAGACAGCTCAGATCGGTTCGGCACTGGGATTTTTTGAGCTGTTCTTGACTGCGGAGCTCTTGGACTTAGTCGTGGCAGAAACAAATCGGTATGCCACTCAATTTATAGCCGCCAACCCGGGAAGCTTTTATGCCCAGCCTTTCCGGTGGAAACCAGTCCAAGTTTCCGAAATTAAAATTTTTCTGGGCCTTCTCCTCAACATGGGTCTAACCAAAAAGCATGAATTGCGGTCATATTTGTCCACGAACCCAATTCATCACATGCCCATGTTCTCTGCTGCTATGTCCAGGACACGATTTGAGACCATCCTGCGCTTTCTGCACTTTAGCGACAACAGCACTTCTCGTCCCAGAGGCCACCCAGCTTTTGACCGGCTCCACAAAATTCAGCCCCTCATAGACCACTTCAACAACAAATTTGCAGATTTGTATACCCCTGAGCCAAACATCTGCGTAGACGAGTCCCTTATACATTTTACGGGGCGCCTTGGCTTCAAACAATACATCCCAAGCAAGTGCGCCCGGTATGGGGTCAAATTGTATAAGCTGTGTGAAAGGGCCACAGGCTATACACACAAATTTCGGATCTATGAGGGTAAAGATCAGACCCTGGAGCCGGTCGGTTGCCCTGACTACCTGGGGAGCAGTGGGAAGACAGTCTGGGACTTGGTGTCACCCTTATTTGGCAAGGGGTACCATCTTTATGTGGACAATTTTTACACAAGTGTGCCCCTCTTCAGGCATTTGTTCCTAGAACAGATTGGCTGCTGTGGCACCGCGCGACCTAGTCACCGGGGCTTCCCCCAACGTCTCGTTACCACCCGTCTTTCAAGGGGGGAGAGGGCTGCCTTGTGTAACGAAGAACTGCTCGCGGTGAAATGGAGAGACAAGCGTGACGTTTACATGCTCTCCTCCATTCACGCAGACACGACAATACAAATAGAACGGGCAACCAGTGTCATTGAAAAGCCCCTCTCAGTCCACGACTATAACCTTCACATGGGAAGGGTGGACTTCAATGACCAGATGTTGGCTTCTTATTTAGTTTCCCGACGCACCAGACGCTGGTATAAGAAGGTGTCTGTATATTTGATTCAATTGGCTGCATATAATAGTTTTGTTCTCTACAATAAGTCTGGGAGAACAGGATCCTTCCTCAAATTTCAGGAAGAGATCATCGAGAACCTCCTGTATCCAGGAGGTTCCATGGCCCCATCCACCAGTGTAGTGAGCCGTTTACATGAGCGACATTTCCCGACTATTTCTGTCCTGACTGCCCTGACCACCCTGCCCTATGCTTAGAGGAGTGTTTCCGGAAGTACCACACACAGGTACACTTAGCATAGGGATTGCATCTCACAGGACAGGCACACAGGGCTATTAGGGCCCTTTCACTCACAGCTGCTGCAAACCTCTCCTTTCACCTGGGACAAAGTGCATAATGTACTTCGCCACATCTTTGGGGTTTGTCCTATAAAGGTAAAAAAATAAAAATAATAATAATAATCACCGGTAAGCAAAAAAGTTAACGTTCTGTTCAAAAAGTTAAATAAAGTTTATATGTTCCGTTCAAATGTTATTATAAAGTTAATAAATTTATTGCGTTGCGGCCTGATTTTTTCTTTTTTTTTTTTTTTACCTTCCAGGTGGACCAACCGATCGACTAGCTGCAGCACTGATGTGCATACTGACAGAAGCATTGCGCTGCTGTCAGATTACACAAAAGACGGTGTATGCGGCGCTGCAAGACGAGATTTCTCCTCTGCAGTAAAAGATACGTTTGACGAGGCTTATGAGCTGAGGGGGTGTCGGTGTTCATACGCTTTGGCAAACACTTTGTATATATATATAAAAAAAATAAAAAATAAATCCCGGCAATGATTTATTCATCCACATCGATTGATGTGAATGGAGAAATCGGGTTTGCCGGAGCGGAGCTCCTATGTCCTGACAGACGCCTTTCCCCTCCTTTTTTTTTTTCATCCACATTGATCGATGCGAATGAAGAAATCTGTGCCGTTCATTTTTTCTTTCAGCCCAGAGGCTGAACGGAAAAAAAAATCTCATTACCCGTATGCTCAATATAAGGAGAATAGCAGAAACTCCTAATGCTGGCCATACATGTAATGATTGCTGAGACACTCAAATGCCAGGGCAGTACAAACACCCCACAAATGACCCCATTTTGGAAAGAAGACACCCCAAGGTATTCACTGAGGGGCATATTGAGTCCATGAAAGATTTAAATTTTTGTCCCAAGTTAGCGGAAAGGAAGACTTTGTGAGAAAAAAAAAAATTAAAATAAATTTCCGCTAACTTGTGCCCAAATTTTTTTTTTTATATGAACTCGCCATGCCCCTCATTGAATACCTTGGGGTGTCTTCTTTCCAAAATGGGGTCACATGTGGGGTATTTATACTGCCCTGGCATTTTAGGGGCCCTAAAGCGTGAGAAGAAGTCTGGAATCCAAATGTCTAAAAATGCCCTCCTAAAAGGAATTTGGGCCCCTTTGCGCATCTAGGCTGCAAAAAAGTGTCACACATGTGGTATCGCCGTACTCAGAAGAAGTTGGGGAATGTGTTTTGGGGTGTCATTTTACATATACCCATGCTGGGTGAGATAAATATCTTGGTCAAATGCCAACTTTGTATAAAAAAATGGGAAAAGTTGTCTTTTGCCGAGATATTTCTCTCACCCAGCATGGGTATATGTAAAAAGACACCCCAAAACACATTGCCCTACTTCTTCTGAGTACGGCGATACCAGATGTGTGACATTTTTTGCAGCCTAGGTGGGCAAATGGGCCCACATTCCAAAGAGCACCTTTCGGATTTCACAGGGCATTTTTTACACATTTTGATTTCAAACTACTTCTGACACATTAGGGCCCCTAAAATGCCAGGGCAGTATAACTACCCCACAAGTGACCCCATTTTGGAAAGAAGACACCCCAAGGTATTCCGTGAGGGGCATGGCGAGTTCCTAGAATTTTTTTTTTTTTTGTCACAAGTTAGCGGAAAATTATGATTTTTTTTTGATTTTTTTTTTTCTGACAAAGTCTCATATTCCACTAACTTGTGACAAAAAATAAAAACTTCCATGAACTCACTATGCCCATCACGAAATACCTTGGGGTGTCTTCTTTCCAAAATGGGGTCACCTCCAACTTGGTCCTCTGCCGCATTAGTGAGTTTGCAATGTAAGCTAGAAATACAGCTATAATTTCCGGGTTTTAAAAAACACCCTTTTCGGGCAAAATACTACATTTTACAGCCCTTGCTGCATCTGTACGTGTGAAATTCAAGCGTTATATACTGCTGTCATATTCTGTTAGTAAAAAAAACACCAATTTTGGGCAAAATATTTAATATTGCAGCATTTGCTACATCTGTGATTGTTAAAAACATGCTTGAAATACTTCAATAATTTTCGGGCTTGTAAAAAACACCAATTTTTGGCAATACCCTCCATCTGTGGCCTATGCCGGTCAGTGTGAAATTTAAGCTAGAAATACAGCTATAATAATTCTGGGCTTTAAAAAACACCCATTTAGGGCAAAATACTTAATTAGCGGCCTTGTCTGCATCTGTCAGTGTGAGATACACCCTTTAGATACTGTTGTTCTATTCTGCTATTAAAAAAACACCCATTTAGGGCAAAAATCTTAATTTTGCAGCATCTGTCATTGTGAGATACACCCTTTACATACTGCTGTGCTATTCTGGTAATAAATAAACACCTATTTTGGGCAAATATCTTAATTTGCGGCCTTGTCTGCATCTGTACGTGTGAGATACACGCTTAAGATATTGCTGTGCTATTCTGGTATAAAAAAAAAACATTTAAGCAAGAATCTTAATTTTGCAGCCTTTGCTGCATCTGTCATTGTGAGATACACCCTTTAGATACTGTTGTTCTATTCTGCTATTAAGAAAACACTCATTTAGGGCAAAAAACATAATTTTGCAGCCTTTGCTGCATATGTCATTGTGAGATACACCCTTTAGATACTGTTGTTCTATTCTGTTATTAAAAAACACCCATTTTGGGCAAGATCCTAAATTTGAGAAATATGAGGAGAGCGTCAAATAAGGGACATGGCCCCGGTCATGGTGCTGCTGGTGGAGCTCCTGTTGCAGGGAGAGGATGTGGTTGATCTGTGCCAGCTACACGCACAAGTGGAGCACCTTCCTCAGGTCGAGTAGGCAACAGAACCGTCAGTTGTATTTGGTCGGGCCTAATGCGGCTCTACGAATGGTGAGGCCAGAACAAGTACAGGCGATAGTAAATTGGGTTGCTGACAGTGCCTCTAGTTCCTTCACATTGTCTCCCACCCAGTCTCCTGCTGAAAGATCAGAGTTGGCACCTGCAGCCGATGTCCATCAGTCTTTCACCTCACCCCCTTTCAAATCAGACAAGCAGTCTGAGCCCCAAGTCATGCAGCAATCTCTTCTGCTTTTTCATGACTGTTAGCAGGGTTTCCGAGGGCCATCCACCCAGCCCTGCCCCAGAAGTGGAAGAGATTGAGTGCACCGATGCTCAACCACTTATGTTTCAAGATGAGTACATCGGAGGACCATCGCAGCACATCTCGGATGACGAAACACAGGTGCCAACTGCTGTGGCTTTCGAAAGTGTGCAGACAGACAAGGAGGGCAGGGGGAAGATTGGGTGGAACATGATGTGGAGGACGATGAGGTCCTCAACCCCACATGGAATCAAGGTCATGCGAGTGACCTGTGTAGTTCGGAGGAAGAGGCGGTGGTCGCACAGAGCCACCAGCACAGCAGAAGAGGGAGCAGGGTGCAAAAGCGGAGCTGACATACCCTAGACAGTACACCTGCTACTGCCCACTGCAGCAAGGGACCGAGCACACCAAAGCCAGCTCCAAGGAGTTCCCTGGCATGGCAGTTCTTCAGACAATGTGCTGACGACAAAACACGAGTGGTTTGCACGCTGTGCAATCAGAGCCTGAAGCGAGGCATAAACGTTCTCAACCTGAGCACAACCTGCATGACCAGGCATCTAAGTGCAAAGCATGAGCTGCAGTGGAGTAGACACCTCAAAAACCAAGAAAGGTCTCTGGCTCCTCCTACTTCCTCTTCTGCTGCAGTCTCAGCCTCTTCATCCACCTCTGGAGTGACAGTTCCACCTGCCACCCTGCAAACAGAGGATCTGCCAGCAACACCACCATCTGGGTCACCAAGCATCTCCACAATGTCCCACAGAAGCGTTCAGTGGAAGAGGAAGTACCCCCTACCCACCTGCGATCCCTGGCCCTGAATGCAAGCATTTCAAAATTACTGGCCTTTAAAATGCTGTCATTCCATCTGGTGGAGACAGAGAGTTTTAAAAGCCTTATGGCGGTAGCTGTCCAACAGTACGTCGTGCCCAGCTGCCACTACTTTTCCAGGCGTGCCATCCCTTTCCTGCACAACCAAGTGGGAGACAAACTCAGGTGTGCTCTGCGCAACGCCATCTATGGCAAGGTGCACCTCACTACGGATACGTGGACCAGTAAGCACAGTCAGGGACGTTATATATCTCCAAAACACTGGGTAAATGGAGTGGCGGCTGGGCCTGAGGAGGATAGCAGTTTGGCGCATGTCCTTCCACCACTGAGGATTGCAGGGCGCTTCAGTTGGCCTCCTGTTGCTTCCTACTCCACTTCCTCATCCTCTACCGGCTACTCATCCAGTCAGCGTAACACCTTCACCACCAACTTCAGCACAGCCAGGGGTAAACCACAGCAGGCAGTTTAAAAACGTATCTGTTTGGGGGAAAAACCCACACTGCGCAGGAGCTGTGGATGGGCCTTGAACAACAGACCGATAAGTGGTTGGTGCCAGTGAGCCTCAAGCCCGGACTGGTGGTGTGTGATAACGGGCGAAATCTTGTAGCAGCTCTGGGACTAGCTGATTTGACGCACATCCTTTGCCTGGCGCATGTGCTGAATTTGGTGGTGCAGAGATTCCTTAAAAATTACCCCGATATGTCAGAGCTGCTGTATAAAGGGCGGGCCGTCTGTACGCGCTTTCGGCGTTCTCACCCTGCTGCTTGCCTGTCAGCGCTGCAGCGTAACTTCGGCCTTCCCGCTCACCGCCTCATATGCGACATGCCCACAAGGTGGAACTCCACCTTGCACATGCTGGCCAGACTGTGCGAGCAGCAGCAGGCGATATGTTTCTTCATTAGAGACAGATTTCATGAGTCCACATTTTGGCAAATCCAACACTGAACCAGTTTCACGAAACTTAGCAGTTTGCTAACTGTAGCATGGGAGATGGGTGGTCTCGTAGGGTGTCTTGCATTGAAATCTGCTGCAATGACCCGGTTACTGCGTTCACCAGACATCAACACAATTTCTATCCTCTTCTCACGTGTTAACCTCGGCGACATGTCAATGGCTGTAAACAAAGATAAACGTGTAAATAACTCATGAAAGAATAAAGTTACGTTAAAACCATGCACACCATTGTTTTTCGTGTGAAATTCCCAATAAGTTTGATGTGTCACATGACCCTCTTCCTATTGAAAAAACAAAAGTTGGATTCAAAATGGCCAACTTCAAAATGGCCGCCATGGTCACCACCCATCTTGAAAAGTTTCCCCCCTCAGATATACTAATGTGCCACAAACAGGAAGTTAATATCACCAACCATTCCCATTTTATTAAGGTGTATCCATATAAATGGCCCACCCTGTAGTTTGCAAGGCTGAAAAAAGACATCTGTCCATCCAGTTCAGCCTTGTATCTTGCAAGTTAATCCAAAGTGGTTTGGTTTCAGGAGAAAATGGATTGTTCTGCGAAATTATGACAATTTTTATAATGGATCCAGCAAATCAATGGATCCATTGTATCTGTTTACATGCGTTTTTGGGGAAAAATTGATCTTTTGTTTTGCTGGATAGAATAGCGTAAACATCTGGACACAGGAATGAAAAATAGAGAAAACATATGCACTTTTGGAATACATTTTTTCTAAAGAACCTTATGTATCCATTAGGCACATCCACTTTTCTAAGGTTTCTGAGTAAAAACTGATATGTTTAACACAAAACAAAAAACATGGTGCAAAAGAGGCCTTATGCTGATAGAATGCTTTACTGCATATAATAAGATTATGCAATACTTACGTAAGCCACTTTGTTTGAAACCATGAAGTAATAATATCAAAATTAACAGGTCCACCCAATAATTTCTTGAGTTGATTGTGTGTCCCTAGGTAAGATGTAGTCAGTGGAGATACATATATGGGATAACCCAGAGGCTGATTACAGGAGGAGTTGATTAAATTTCTTAAAACATGTTTGTTGTTTTGAATGCTTCCTCTTTCATGATCCAGATTCCGAAGAAAGATCAGTTCTTGTTGTTGTCCAGCCCAAAGTCCTCTTACACATTCCTTGTTTACCTGCAAAAATATGATATTAATATAATTAATATAAATATTAACAATAATAAAAATTATTTTCATTGTTAGCAGGCACACTTGCAATTGGAGTAACGTATTATTATTTTTTAAACCAATCAAAATAAACCCACACATAAAATAAATTAAATATGATAATATTGTGTACATATCGTACATAAAAGATCTAGAGCAGCATGAGAAATCAAATTAGCAGCATAGGGATTCAAATTAGCAGCATAAATAGTTGTATGTGAAATCAAATTAGCAGCATAGGGATTCAAATCAGCAGCATAAATAGTTGTACTCCAGTTCAATAACGGTATGAGAATTCAGATTATCAGCATGAATCAATGAGTATTATTGATTAAAATCTTCAAGATCCAGATGAACCAATGATATAGACAACAGGGTGTCAGTCAATCCTCAAACAAGATATTGTATCAATGGGACCACTGTAAACGTAAAACTGTCTACATCAGCGGTATCAATAAATGCCCAGATTGTCTATCTTCACTTATTGTTCCTGAAATTACAATAGTTTGTTTACCCCCATCGCAGTCCCGTATACAGTATGTCGTCTGTGCTGGATGCGTCTGTGTTCGAGTCTCTGGCGACCCATGTGAAGTATGCAGGTGCGTGTCGCCTCTGAATGTAAGAGTTGACGTCAGCGATTACCTCATCTCACGTGACCCGCGCTGTAGCGGTGTGAAGTGGAGCGATTCGGAGACACTGTGATAAATTGGAATTGGTGCTTCTGCAGATATAGTTGTGAGCTTTTTTGATTTCTTCGATAATTTAATAAAAAGTCCAATTATGGTTATATCCTGCTTGCAAGCCGATACTGTAGTCCCCCAAACTTGTCATATGCGTTTCGGGACCCGTAGTCCCTTCATCGTGGATATAACCATAATTGGACTTTTTATTAAATTATCGAAGAAAACAAAAAAGCTCACAACTATATCCGCAGAAGCACCAATTTCAATTTATCACAATGTCTCCGTATTGCTCCACTTCACACCGCTACAGCGCGGGTCACGTGAGATGAGGTAATTGCTGACGTCAACTCTTACATTCAGAGGCAACGCGCACCTGCATACTTCACGTGGGACGCCAGAGACTCGAACACAGACGCATCCAGCACAGACGACATATACGGGACTGCGAGGGGGGGTAAACGAACATATTTAAAGGTAAGAGCCGTCAAGTACCAAAGAACACGCGGGACCCTGCGTCTAGGTACATCGGCCAGTTAACCTCTTTCCCCCTGCACGTAAGTCCTACATACTATTCATCTTATAATCTGCGGCAAGTATATTGAATATAGTGAGCCTAAATAGAGCGGGACTATTGTCATTTGAGAAACAATAAGTGAAGATAGACAATCTGGGCATTTATTGATACCGCTGATGTAGACAGCAGTGGTCCCATTGATACAATACCTTATTTGAGGATTGACTGACACCCTGTTGTCTATATCATTGGCTCATCTGGATCTGGAAGATTTTAATCAATAATACTCATTTATTCATGCTGCTTATCTGAATTCTCATACCGTTATTGAACTGGAGGAGTACAACTATTTATGCTGCTGATTTTAATCCCTTTGCTGCTAATTTGATTTCACATACAACTATTTATGCTGCTAATTAGATTTTTCATGCTGCTCTAGATCTTTTATGTATGACATGTACACGATATTATCATATTTAATTTATTTTATATGTGTGGGTTTATTTTAATTGATTTAATAAATAATACATTACTCCAATTGCAAGTGTGCCTGTTAACAATTCAAATAATTTTTATTTACCTACTGGTCTGGTTGTGCCAATAGCAGCTGCACCTTTACCATCCTACCCTCGGTTGAGCAACCCAATTACTTTTTTAATATTTATACTTGGCAGCTGTGGTTGGAACTACTATGCTCTATCTACTGACAATACACTGTAATATATCATATTTAATAATAAAAGTAAATGTAAACAGGAAGTCTAAAGGTCCTCTAAATTCATCAGTGGCTTATGTTGGATGACAAATTTGGTGCACGGCTATACAGTTTTGCAGTTTATACCTACAGTACTGTTGGTTGTGTAGTACCTTAGACCTGGGGGTGCTAAAAATGGTTTGTAATGTAACACTTCATAATATTCATGCTATGTCATCTTTCATGCAATACACCTTGTTCACCAGCAGATGGGGTATGGTTGGCAGTGTTTGTAACAGGAATGCAATTTACCATTCCATTTCCCCCTTCTTGGTTGGAGTGAGCTGGAGTGGATCACAAAGGCAGCTCTTCTAGGAGGACACCATTGCCCCAGAAAGACTGCAGGGTCCTAGTCCACGGAAGATTGATACAGTACAGTGTATTTGAATCAACACAATGATCAAGCATCCAATCTATCAAGACTCTTCTGCAAAATGTTTGGTAACACGTTCAGACACCATCATGGCAGTTCAGGACAGGCATAGCTAGAAGCCTACATCATACAGTGGACACCTACAGCTATAGGTGTCAGAGTAAAGCCATAGGGAAAGGAATCCAGATAACATCAGCCAGCAAATTTCATCTTTGGCCACAATGCCAGCCACCATACCCCATAATCTGGGAGGAGAGAAATTGCACTTTGTACAAACTGCTGATGAATGTGCTGCTATCCCTTTTTGCACTCAGTGAAGTTCTTTTGTTCAGTAATTTCTGCCTGTTTCCTTTCATCTTCATCTCTTCCGGTGCATCGAACCCAGAATGAGACGGCCTGAAGTAGGACACTGTGACACAGCAACATCTCATCAGGGCAATTACCACTTCCATCCTCTGCACCAGCTCCTCAGGGGGCTTGCAGCATTTTGCTTACTATTAGAGTTGAGCGAACACCTGGATGTTCGGGTTCGACGAGTTCGGCCGAACTTTCGAAAAATGTTCGGGTTCGGGATCCGAACTCGACCCGAACTTCATCCCGAACCCGAACCCCATAGAAGTCAATGGGGACCCGAACTTTTGGGCACTAAAAAGGCTGTAAAACACACCCGGAAAGGGCTAGAGGGCTGCAAAAGGCAGCAAAATGGAGTTAAATCCCCTGCAAACAAATGTAGATAGGGAAATGATGAGTTAACATAAAATAAATAAAAATTAAACAATATTAATTGGAGTGAGGTCCCATAGCACAGAATCAGGCTTCAAGTCACCCACCAATGGAGAAGGTCACTTACTATTATTTTGACCACAGCACCCAGACAAAGGAGAGAGGTCCCACAGCAGAGAACCAGGCATCATATCACCCACCACAGGAGTAGGCCACCATTTAGTTACTTTGACCCCTACACCCAGACGGAGGAGAGAGGTTACACAGCAGAGAATCAGGCATTTAGATCACCCACCACAGGAGTAGGCCACCATTGAATCAGACCCCGGCAACCATGTCAGATGGCACAAGCATAAGCTTTATATCAATCAGCACAGGAGAAGGCGACTTTGACAGACTTTGACCCCTACACCCGGACGGAGGAGAGAGGTTTCAAAGCAGAGAATCAGGCATTTAGATCACCCACCACAGGAGTAGGCCCCAATTTAATGGGACCCCGGCAACCATGTCAGATGGCACAACCATCAGCTTCATATCAATCAGCACAGGAGAAGGCGACTTTGAAAGACTTTGACCCCTACACCCAGACGGAGGAGAGAGGTTTCACAGCAGAGAATCAGGCATTTAGATCACCCACCACAGGAGTAGGCCCCCATTGAATCAGACCCTGGCAACTATGTCAGATGGCACAACCATCAGCTTTATATCAATCAGCACAGGAGAAGGCGACTTTGAAAGACTTTGACCCCTACACCCAGATGGAGGAGAGAGGTTTCACAGCAGAGAATCAGGCATCATATCAACCACCACAGGAGAAGCCACCATTTAGTTACTTTGACCCCTGCACCCAGGAAGAGGAGAGAGGCACCACAGCACATATTCTGGCATCATATCAGCCACCACAGGAGAAGCCACCATTGAGTTACTTTGACCCCCGCACCCAGGAAGAGGAGAGAGGCACCACAGCACATATTCTGGCATCATATCAGCCACCACAGGAGAAGCCACCATTGAGTTACTTTGACCCCCGCACCCAGGAAGAGGAGAGAGGCACCACAGCACATATTCTGGCATCATATCAGCCACCACAGGAGAAGCCACCATTGAGTTACTTTGACCCCTGCACCCAGGAAGAGGAGAGAGGCCCCACAGCACATATTCTGGCATCATATCAGCCACCACAGGAGAAGCCACCATTTAGTTACTTTGACCCCTTCACCCAAACAGAGGAGAGAGGTTCCACATCAGAGAATCAGGCATCATATCAACCACCACAGGAGTAGGCCACAATTTAATGGGACCCCGGCAACCATGTCAGATGGCACAACCATCAGCTTCATATCAATCAGCACAGGAGAAGGCGACTTTGAAAGACTTTGACCCCTACACCCAGACGGAGGAGAGAGGTTTCACAGCAGAGAATCAGGCATTTAGATCACCCACCACAGGAGTAGGCCCCCATTGAATCAGACCCTGGCAACCATGTCAGATGGCACAACCATCAGCTTTATATCAATCAGCACAGGAGAAGCCACCATTGAGTTACTTTGACCCCTGCACCCAGGAAGAGGAGAGAGGCCCCACAGCACATATTCTGGCATCATATCAGCCACCACAGGAGAAGCCACCATTGAGTTACTTTGACCCCCGCACCCAGGAAGAGGAGAGAGGCACCACAGCACATATTCTGGCATCATATCAGCCACCACAGGAGAAGCCACCATTGAGTTACTTTGACCCCTGCACCCAGGAAGAGGAGAGAGGCCCCACAGCACATATTCTGGCATCATACTAACCACCACAGGAGAAGCCACCATTGAGTTACTTTGACCCCTGCACCCAGGAAGAGGAGAGAGGCCCCACAGCACATATTCTGGCATCATATCAGCCACCACAGGAGAAGCCACCATTGAGTTACTTTGACCCCCGCACCCAGGAAGAGGAGAGAGGCACCACAGCACATATTCTGGCATCATATCAGCCACAACAGGAGAAGCCACCATTGAGTTACTTTGACCCCTGCACCCAGGAAGAGGAGAGAGGCCCCACAGCACATATTCTGGCATCATACTAACCACCACAGGAGAAGCCACCATTGAGTTACTTTGACCCCTGCACCCAGGAAGAGGAGAGAGGCCCCAAGCACATATTCTGGCATCATATCAGCCACCACAGGAGAAGCCACCATTGAGTTACTTTGACCCCCGCACCCAGGAAGAGGAGAGAGGCACCACAGCACATATTCTGGCATCATATCAGCCACCACAGGAGAAGCCACCATTGAGTTACTTTGACCCCCGCACCCAGGAAGAGGAGAGAGGCACCACAGCACATATTCAGGCATCATATCACACACCACAGGAGAAGGCCTCTTTCAGTGATTTAGGCCTTTGGACCCAGACAGAGGAGAGAGGCACCACAGCACATATTCTGGCATCATATCAGCCACCACAGGAGAAGCCACCATTGAGTTACTTTGACCCCTGCACCCAGGAAGAGGAGAGAGGCCCCACAGCACATATTCTGGCATCATATCAGCCACCACAGGAGAAGCCACCATTTAGTTACTTTGACCCCTGCACCCAGGAAGAGGAGAGAGGCACCACAGCACATATTCTGGCATCATATCAGCCACCACAGGAGAAGCCACCATTGAGTTACTTTGACCCCTGCACCCAGGAAGAGGAGAGAGGCCCCACAGCACATATTCTGGCATCATACTAACCACCACAGGAGAAGCCACCATTGAGTTACTTTGACCCCTGCACCCAGGAAGAGGAGAGAGGCCCCACAGCACATATTCTGGCATCATATCAGCCACCACAGGAGAAGCCACCATTGAGTTACTTTGACCCCCGCACCCAGGAAGAGGAGAGAGGCACCACAGCACATATTCTGGCATCATATCAGCCACCACAGGAGAAGCCACCATTGAGTTACTTTGACCCCCGCACCCAGGAAGAGAAGAGAGGCACCACAGCACATATTCAGGCATCATATCACACACCACAGGAGAAGGCCTCTTTCAGTGATTTAGGCCTTTGGACCCAGACAGAGGAGAGAGGCACCACAGCACATATTCTGGCATCATATCAGCCACCACAGGAGAAGCCACCATTGAGTTACTTTGACCCCCGCACCCAGGAAGAGGAGAGAGGCACCACAGCACATATTCAGGCATCATATCACACACCACAGGAGAAGGCCTCTTTCAGTGATTTAGGCCTTTGGACCCAGACAGAGGAGAGAGGCACCACAGCACATATTCTGGCATCATATCAGCCACCACAGGAGAAGCCACCATTGAGTTACTTTGACCCCTGCACCCAGGAAGAGGAGAGAGGCCCCACAGCACATATTCTGGCATCATATCAGCCACCACAGGAGAAGCCACCATTTAGTTACTTTGACCCCTGCACCCAGGAAGAGGAGAGAGGCACCACAGCACATATTCTGGCATCATATCAGCCACCACAGGAGAAGCCACCATTGAGTTACTTTGACCCCTGCACCCAGGAAGAGGAGAGAGGCCCCACAGCACATATTCTGGCATCATACTAACCACCACAGGAGAAGCCACCATTGAGTTACTTTGACCCCTGCACCCAGGAAGAGGAGAGAGGCCCCACAGCACATATTCTGGCATCATATCAGCCACCACAGGAGAAGCCACCATTGAGTTACTTTGACCCCCGCACCCAGGAAGAGGAGAGAGGCACCACAGCACATATTCTGGCATCATATCAGCCACCACAGGAGAAGCCACCATTGAGTTACTTTGACCCCCGCACCCAGGAAGAGGAGAGAGGCACCACAGCACATATTCAGGCATCATATCACACACCACAGGAGAAGGCCTCTTTCAGTGATTTAGGCCTTTGGACCCAGACAGAGGAGAGAGGCACCACAGCACATATTCTGGCATCATATCAGCCACCACAGGAGAAGCCACCATTGAGTTACTTTGACCCCTGCACCCAGGAAGAGGAGAGAGGCCCCACAGCACATATTCTGGCATCATATCAGCCACCACAGGAGAAGCCACCATTTAGTTACTTTGACCCCTGCACCCAGGAAGAGGAGAGAGGCACCACAGCACATATTCTGGCATCATATCAGCCACCACAGGAGAAGCCACCATTTAGTTACTTTGACCCCTTCACCCAAACAGAGGAGAGAGGTTCCACATCAGAGAATCAGGCATCATATCAACCACCACAGGAGTAGGCCCCAATTTAATGGGACCCCGGCAACCATGTCAGATGGCACAACCATCAGCTTCATATCAATCAGCACAGGAGAAGGCGACTTTGAAAGACTTTGACCCCTACACCCAGACGGAGGAGAGAGGTTTCACAGCAGAGAATCAGGCATTTAGATCACCCACCACAGGAGTAGGCCCCCATTGAATCAGACCCTGGCAACCATGTCAGATGGCACAACCATCAGCTTTATATCAATCAGCACAGGAGAAGCCACCATTGAGTTACTTTGACCCCTGCACCCAGGAAGAGGAGAGAGGCCCCACAGCACATATTCTGGCATCATATCAGCCACCACAGGAGAAGCCACCATTGAGTTACTTTGACCCCCGCACCCAGGAAGAGGAGAGAGGCACCACAGCACATATTCTGGCATCATATCAGCCACCACAGGAGAAGCCACCATTTAGTTACTTTGACCCCTGCACCCAGGAAGAGGAGAGAGGCCCCACAGCACATATTCTGGCATCATACTAACCACCACAGGAGAAGCCACCATTGAGTTACTTTGACCCCTGCACCCAGGAAGAGGAGAGAGGCCCCACAGCACATATTCTGGCATCATATCAGCCACCACAGGAGAAGCCACCATTTAGTTACTTTGACCCCTGCACCCAGGAAGAGGAGAGAGGCACCACAGCACATATTCTGGCATCATATCAGCCACCACAGGAGAAGCCACCATTGAGTTACTTTGACCCCCGCACCCAGGAAGAGGAGAGAGGCCCCACAGCACATATTCTGGCATCATATCACACACCACAGGAGAAGGCCTCTTTCAGTGATTTAGGCCTTTGGACCCAGACAGAGGAGAGAGGTCAGAGATTAGCTTCATATCCCCCAGCACAGCAGAAGACCGCTTTATTTGACTTAGGCCTCAGCACCCAGACAGAAGACAGAGGTAGCATGGCAGAGGTTATGGCTTCATGTCACCCGTTAGTTTAACCGGCCACTTTCATCTGGTTAGGCCCCGGCGCCCAGACAGAGAAGAGTTTCATTCAACTGTGGGTTTCATAAAATTTGTATCAAATAAAGAAGTGGCCCGTAGCACAACAAGACATGTTTTAGGCAGTTAATAAGGACTACTCTGCACAAGGGAGGGACAGGTCCTGTGGGATCCATGCCTGGTTCATCTTTATGAAGGTCAGCTTGTCCACGTTGGCTGTGGACAGGCGGCTGCGCTTGTCAGTAATGACGCCCCCTGCCGTGCTGAATACGCGTTCAGATAAAACGCTGGCCGCCGGGCAGGAAAGCACCTCCAAGGCATAACATGCTAACTCTGGCCACGTGGACAATTTCGAAACCCAGTAGTTGAATGGGGCCGAACCATCCGTCAGGATGTGGAGGGGTGTGCAGACATACTGTTCAACCATGTTAGTGAAATGCTGCCTCCTGCTAACACGTTCCGTATCAGGTGTCGGTGCAGATAGCTGTGGCGTGGAGACAAAACTTTTCCACATTTCTGCCATGCTAACCCTGCCCTCAGATGAGCTGGCCGTGACACAGCTGCGTTGGCGACCTCTTGCCACTCCTCTGCCTTCACCTTCCACCTGTTCCCCTGTGACATGTGGGAATGCTCTCAAGAGCGCCTCTATCAGCGTGCGCTTGTACTCGCGCATCTTACGGTCGCGCTCCAGTTCAGGAATTAAAGTGGGCACATTGTCTTTATACCGGGGATCCAGCAGGGTGGCCACCCAGTAGTCTGCACACGTTAAAACGTGGGCAACTCTGCTGTCGTTGCGCAGGCATTGGAGCATATATTCGCTCATGTGGGCCAGGCTACCCATGGGTAAGGACAAGCTGTCCTCTGTGGGAGGCGTATCGTCATCGTCCACCGTATCCCCCCAGCCACGCACCAGTGATGGGCCTGGGCTGCCACCCCGC
The DNA here is from genome assembly GCF_905171765.1 of Bufo bufo. Lineage (NCBI taxonomy): Eukaryota > Metazoa > Chordata > Amphibia > Anura > Bufonidae > Bufo > Bufo bufo. The sequence goes on from NC_053392.1 coordinate 449,246,898, forward strand.
TGTGAACTTGCGTCATCCTCGTCCCCCTCCACCTCCTCCTCCTCATCCTCCTCGTCCTCCAGTACAGTGCCTTGGCTGGCGACTTGTGAACCTGTCCTCTGCTGCTTAAACAAACCTCCCTCTGAGCCACTTCGAACAGACTGGCCCGAAAGTGTTAGAAACGAGCCCTCATCCTCCTCCTCCTCCTCCACCTGGGCCACCTCCTCTAACATCATTGCCCTAAGTGTTTTCTCAAGGAGACATAGAAGTGGTATTGTAACGCTGATAACAGTGTCATCGCCACTGGCCATGTTGGTGGAGTACTCGAAACAGCGCAGCAGGGCACACAGGTCTCGCATGGAGGCCCAATCATTGGTGGTGAAGTGGTGCTGTTCGGCAGTACGACTGACGCGAGCGTGCTGCAGCTGAAACTCCACTATGGCCTGCTGCTGCTCGCACAGTCTCTCCAGCATGTGCAAGGTGGAGTTCCACCGGGTGGGCACGTCGCATATGAGGCGGTGAGTGGGAAGGCCGAAGTTCCGCTGTAGCGCAGACAGGCGAGCAGCGGCAGGATGTGAACGGCGGAAGCGCGCACAGACGGCCCGCACTTTATGCAGCAGCTCTGACATGTTGGGGTAGTGGTGAATGAACCTCTGCACCACCAAGTTCAGCACATGCGCCAGGCAAGGGATGTGCGTCAAACCGGCTAGTCCCAGAGCTGCCACGAGATTTCGCCCATTATCGCATACCACCAGGCCTGGCTTGAGGCCCACCGGCAGAAACCACTCGTCGGTCTGTTGTTCAATACCCCGCCACAACTCCTTTGCGCTGTGGGGCCTGTCCCCCAAACATATGAGTTTCAGAATGGCCTGCTGACGTTTACCCCGGGCTGTGCTGAAGTTGGTGGTGAAGGTGTGTGGCTGACCGGATGAGCTGGTGGAAGCAGTGGAGGAGGAAGCCGAGTAGGAGGAGGAGGCTACAGGAGGCAGAGAATGATGCCCTGCGATCCTAGGGGGCGGAAGGACGTGCGCCAAGGAACTGTCCGCCGGGGGCCCAGCCGCCACTACATTCATCCAGTGTGCAGTTAGTGAGATATAGCGTCCCTGGCCGTGCTTACTGGTCCACGTATTTGTGGTTAGGTGGACCTTGCCACAAATGGCGTTGCGCAGTGCACACTTGATTTTATCGGACACTTGCATGTGCAGGGAAGGCACGGCTGTCTTGGAGAAGTAGTGGCGGCTGGGAACCACATACTGCGGGACAGCCATGGCCATCAGCTGTTTGAAGCTGTCTGTGTCCACCAGCCGGAATGACAGCATTTCAAAGGCCAGCAGTTTAGAAATGCTGGCGTTCAGGCCAAGGGCTCGAGGGTGACTCGGGGGGAATTTGCGCTTCCTCTCTAAGGTTTGAGATATTGAGAGCTGAACGCTGCTGTGTGATATAGTGGAGACGCTAGTTGACGGTGGCGGTGGTGGTGGTGTCGGTGGCACATCCTCTGTTTGCTGCTCGGCAGGCGGCAACATTCCTCTCGAGGCGGAAGCCGAGGCAGCAGCGGTAGAGGGAGCAGGGGGAGCCTCAGCGAGTGCCTGGTTTTTAAGGTGTGTACCCCACTGCAGTTCATGCTTTGCATGTAGATGCCTGGTCATGCAGGTTGCGCTGAGGTTCAGAACGTTAATGCCTCGCCTCAGGCTCTGATGGCAGAGCGTGCAAGTCACTCGGGTCTTGTCGGTAGGACATTGTTTAAAGAAGTGCCATGCCAGGGAACTCTTTGAAGCTGCCTTTGTGGGGCTGGGTCCCTGTTGGCGATGTCCAGTAGCAGGCGAACTCTGGGGGCGGCGGCTCGTCTGCTTTGGCCCCCTGCTCCCTCTTTGGCTTCGCTGTTGTCTCGGTCTCACCACTACCTCTTCCTCTGAACTGTGAAAGTCATCGCCACGACCTTCAGTCCATGTGGGGTCTAAGACCTCATCGTCCTCTGCATCGTCTTCCACCCAGTCTCCCTCCCTGACCTCCTCCTGTTCAGTCTGCACACTGCAAAAAGACGCGGCAGTGGGCACCTGTGTTTCGTCATCATCAGAGAGTCGGTGACTCTGCTGTGGTGGTATTCCCATGTCCTCTTCATCTGGAGACATAAGTGGTTGTGCGTCAGTGCATGGTATGTCTTCCTCCACTAGGGAAGGGCTAGGTGGACGCCCCTGGGAAACCCTGGAAGCAGAGTCTTCAAACAGAAGAAGAGACTGCTGCATAACTTGTGGCTCAGACCGTTTCCCTGATATGCTTGGGGGTGATGTGACAGACTGATGGGCTTGGTTTTCAGGTGCCACCTGTGCGCTTTCCGCAGAAGACTGGGTGGAAGACCATGTGGTGAACGTGCTGGAAGCACTGTCGGCCACCCAATCGATTAATGCCTGTACCTGCTCAGGCCTTACCATCCTAAGAGCGGCATTGGGCCCCACGAGATATTGCGGTACATTCTGCCGGCTAGTTGAGGGAGTTCGTTCCCTACTGTGTGCGCCTGGGGCCGAACGGCCACGTCCTCTACCAGCAACAGAGGCTCCACGGACACCACCACGACCGCGTCCTCGTCCCTTAATAGTATTTTTCTTCATTGTTGCGATTCAACTCGCACCACAATGAAATATATTATTTTTTATAAGCAAAATCCCCTCACTGGAATACTTTCAGTCTTTTGACTGTATGGATTACAGATGGAATGACTGTTATATGTGAGTACCGCTTTCTTTGACAGATTCTAGTATGGGTACATATATGTTTTCCCAACCCCAGCACATTAGTTTGCTAATTCCAGATGTATGAAACGCAGGCCTAACTGTATCTAGTATATTGAACGCCAGATAAACTAACTTGGCTTTTTTTAAATAAAAAAAATCCCCTCACTGGAATACTTTCAGTCTTTTGACTGTATGGATTACAGATGGAATGACTGTTATATGTGAGTACCGCTTTCTTTGACAGATTCTAGTATGGGTACATATATGTTTTCCCAACCCCAGCACATTAGTTTGCTAATTCCAGATGTATGAAACGCAGGCCTAACTGTATCTAGTATATTGAACGCCAGATAAACTAACTTGGCCTTTTTTAAATAAAAAAAATCCCCTCACTGGAATACTTTCAGTCTTTTGACTGTATGGATTACAGATGGAATGACTGTTATATGTGAGTACCGCTTTCTTTGACAGATTCTAGTATGGGTACATAAATGTTTTCCCAACCCCAGCACATTAGTTTGCTAATTCCAGATGTATGAAACGCAGGCCTAACTGTATCTAGTATATTGAACGCCAGATAAACTAACTTGGCCTTTTTTAAATAAAAAAAATCCCCTCACTGGAATACTTTCAGTCTTTTGACTGTATGGATTACAGATGGAATGACTGTTATATGTGAGTACCGCTTTCTTTGACAGATTCTAGTATGGGTACATATATGTTTTCCCAACCCCAGCACATTAGTTTGCTAATTCCAGATGTATGAAACGCAGGCCTAACTGTATCTAGTATATTGAACGCCAGATAAACTAACTTGGCCTTTTTTAAATAAAAAAAATCCCCTCACTGGAATACTTTCAGTCTTTTGACTGTATGGATTACAGATGGAATGACTGTTATATGTGAGTACCGCTTTCTTTGACAGATTCTAGTATGGGTACATATATGTTTTCCCAACCCCAGCACATTAGTTTGCTAATTCCAGATGTATGAAACGCAGGCCTAACTGTATCTAGTATATTGAACGCCAGATAAACTAACTTGGCCTTTTTTAAATAAAAAAAATTCCCTCACTGGAATACTTTCAGTCTTTTGACTGTATGGATTACAGATGGAATGACTGTTATATGTGAGTACCGCTTTCTTTGACAGATTCTAGTATGGGTACATATATGTTTTCCCAACCCCAGCACATTAGTTTGCTAATTCCAGATGTATGAAACGCAGGCCTAACTGTATCTAGTATATTGAACGCCAGATAAACTAACTTGGCCTTTTTTAAATAAAAAAAATTCCCTCACTGGAATACTTTCAGTCTTTTGACTGTATGGATTACAGATGGAATGACTGTTATATGTGAGTACCGCTTTCTTTGACAGATTCTAGTATGGGTACATATATGTTTTCCCAACCCCAGCACATTAGTTTGCTAATTCCAGATGTATGAAACGCAGGCCTAACTGTATCTAGTATATTGAACGCTAGATAAACTAACTTGGCCTTTTTTAAATAAAAAAAATTCCCTCACTGGAATACTTTCAGTCTTTTGACTGTATGGATTACAGATGGAATGACTGTTATATGTAAGTACCGCTTTCTTTGACAGATTCTAGTATGGGTACATATATGTTTTCCCAACCCCAGCACATTAGTTTGCTAATTCCAGATGTATGAAACGCAGGCCTAACTGTATCTAGTATATTGAACGCCAGATAAACTAACTTGGCCTTTTTTAAATAAAAAAAAAATTCCCTCACTGGAATACTTTATGGCTTTTCACTGTATGGATTACAGGTGGACTGGTATTAGTAGGGGTGACACAAGCACACCCAAGTCCCTGATGTAGGATTTCTATGGCACAGACCACTATTACAAGTGATTAATGGACGTTGGGAGAGATTGTGCTGCAGCACTAGTCCCAAGATGGCCGCCGCCTATCAGCCCAGTAACATGTGCCACAAAATGGTCTGCACAACCTTTAAAAAAAATAGCCTTGGACTGTGCTGCTAAATCGCTATTGGTCTGAATCCCAGGTGTAGATGTCTGACTTGTTTGGAGCTTTGGAATGCACACTGTGGCAGCTTCTGCTGCAGCACTACAAGTCGCAAAATGGCGGCCGGCGGTCAGCCCAGGTACATGTGGATGGAAAAATCACTCTGGCCACTCTAAAAATAGCCAATCCCTATCAAAAAAGCAGCTCAGCTGCAGTTGTTCAGATGAATCACAGGTGGAGGAGAGAAATTTTCTTCCAGTTATTCAATTATCCCTGCCTATTCTCGCCCTAGCATCAGCTGCGTCTATCCCTGTTCTATTCACATCGGGAGTGAGCACGTCCCGACGTGCGCACAAGCTTATAAAGAGGCTGAGTCACATGCTGCACTTGGCCAATCACAGCCTTGCCAATAGTAGGCATGGCTGCGATGGCATCTTAGGGCAAGTAGTATGATGCATGTTGATTGGCTGCTTTGCAGCCTTTCAAAATGCGCCAAAATACATGCCGAACGACGAACCCGAACCCGAACTTTTACGAAAAAGTTCGGGTTCGGGTCCGTGTCACGAACACCCCAAAATTCGGTACGGACCCGAACTATGCTCGAACTGTTCGCTCAACACTACTTACTATGTGACAGAATGTTTTACCAAAATGTTTGCAAAAAAGCGCACCCCAAGCCATGTATTTTCCTGCCAAGTCATACCATTTTCCACTGTGCAATGCCTCCTCATTAGACATGGCACAGTGGATTATTCTTTTTGGTTTACGTACTTTATAAATACAGTATATCTAAAATGAGATCTGTCATGTTTTGGCAAAAAGTATGTAAGAATTCAGACACAACCACAACAGGAAATGTGGACCAGTATGTTTTGTAACTGCATCTATGAAAGTTTGCAATATACAGTGTTTTCTTAGAAGACAGTGACATCTTTTTCATTTACCAGCAGTCTGCAGTCCATTCTTTTTTGGCATTTGCCCTAAGTGTAGTATGAAAAGACATGTAGCTGGTACATAGGAGATGGAGATAGTTGCATCTCTGCACCTCAATATTTCAATGAAACAGCCCAAGTAGAAGAAGGGTGATGAGAAAACAACTTTTGTATCACACCAGGACGATGTTACCCACTCAAGAATAATGGGCTGGGAAAATTAGAAAAACCATGGAACAAAAATCTACTTTTTTCTCTTGATAGGCCTTATTCATACCATATATGTCAACACAATGAAAAATAATATAGTCCAAGGGTTGGAAATGGATCCGTCTTGCCTATTGGGTCTCTGGATGCCTCTTCTTATGTGTCGGTAGTGGAGTATTTACCCCGTAGCCTCTCTGACCACTCCCCCATTCATCTTGAACTGAAGCTTGAAGAATCTGGGAGTCACCAAGGCATGACACCTTGAAAGCTTAATCCATTCTGGATTCAATTATTGGATGGGGAGGAACCACTGACCAGATTTATTGTGGAATTCTTTGATAATAATGTAGGGTCTACATCCCTGAATTCGGTTTGGGATGCCATGAAGGCGTATGTATGAGGCCTCTTTATTCAGAGGCGCAAAACTAAATCTAGAGCACTGACTGAGGCCATGCACCTGGAGGTACAGATGTGGGAACACAGGTTCATAAGTGCCCCGTCCCCACATGTGGAGGCCAAATGGAAGGAGGCGCAAGCTAGGCTTAATTAGCATTTACTGCATATAGCTAATAATAAGCTTTTTTTTCGTCGACAAAAATATTTTGAGACGGGTGAGAGTACGGGTAGTTTATTAGCGAGGGTGATTAGTTCCCAAGAGGGCCCTTCTAGAATCGCGACAATACGGACTCCTAGCGGAGATCTTTCCGCTGAGGATGATACTTTATACTAAATGTATTCCATGGCTATTATAGGGAGTTGTACTCCTCTAGAATAGCAGTAAATAAGGAGGATATTCAGCAGTATCTTGCCCATATATATCGCTTACTAGACTATCCCCGGAATCCGCTGCTCTCCTGCATGAACCCCTAACACTAGAAGAATTAGAGATGGCCCTGAGCTCCTCTCCTAATGAGAAGTCCCCAGGTTCAGATGGACTTCCGGCGGAATTCTTTAAGCGATATAGAAAGTGTCTTCTCCCTCACTTACTAAATACGCTTAATGAAGCCTTACAGGTTGGTATCTTGCCTGCATCTATGCGTGAAGCTATAGTTGTAGTGATTCAAAAGCCAAATAAGGATCTAACGCAACCTGATTCTTACAGGCCCATCTCTCTTTTACCAAACAATGTCAAAATACTAGCTAAAGTACTAGCCAATAGGCTCAATAAGGTCATCTCTCCGTTAATACACAAAGACCAATCTGGGTTTATGCCAGATAGAACTACAGCCGTTAATCTTAGGAGATTGTTTCTTAATATACAAAGACCGATACACACAGAGGGCTGTCGGGCCGTGGTGTCCCTAGACGCTGCCAAGGCCTTCGACAGTATAGAATGGAGTTACCTATGGGAAGTCCTGGCGGCTATGGGCTTTGGTAATGGATTTATCTCCTGGATACGGTTATTATATCATTCCCCAGTTGCTAGAATTAGGGCGAACGGGATGCTCCACGCACTGGCAGGGTTTCCAGGTGGGTCATCGGGAAGAGAGGGTTTCGCTATACGCGGACGACTTGTTATTATATGTGGGAGACCTGCAAAATTCCATAGATTCCATAATGCAGGAAATTGTTAGATTTGGGACTTATTCCGGACTCACTATTAACTGGGATAAGTCCACAATCCTTCCATTAGATCCACTGCCAGCTTCATTAGATATTGGAGGTTTACCTTTACAGGTGACTGATAGATTTAAATATCTAGGGGTGATGGTGACTCCATCCCCGACTGACTATATTAAGTTAAATATAGAACCTCTGATTGCCAAATTTGTCACTAAATCTAATACTTGGTGTAAATTGTCTCTATCGGTTATTGGTCGCAGTAACCTCATAAAAATGGTACTTATGCCTCAGTTGTTATATCTTCTCCATAACTCTCCAGTCTGGATCTCTCAGCGTTTGTTCTTTAAAATTCAGGGGATTTTTAGATCCCTAATTTGGAGGAAAAAGCAATCGGGGATAAGTATTGAAACGCCTTAAAAAAGTAAAGAGAGGGGTGGACTATCTTTGCCGAATCCATGGTTTTACTTCATTGCTGCCCAGCTGCAACACTTTAAAGGGTGGCTTCAAACTGATGAGTTAGACTCTTCGGCTGCTATTATTTCATTTATCACGAAACAGAGGGCTCCTATTGCCACAGTGGAATTAGGTTGCTCCCGATCAGTTCATGGAACACTTCCCACACTGTCCCTGGTGACCAAAGTATGGTCTAAATTTAAAAATCTGATATGTATTACTGGCTTCTGTGATGCTACCCCTCTAAGCGTAATCCTCAATTGCCAGAGATATTTCGTTTAGAGGGTTTTTCTCCATGGGAGAGGAAGGGTCTATTGTTCTTGGGACAACTTCAATCGGGTGGAGTTTTTAAATCCTTTATACAGTTGCAGCAAGAGTTTAACTTGCCCAATATGGCATTTTTTCAGTTTTTACAATTGAGGCATGCGTTTCAGGCACAATTTCCCAAGGGAGTGCGGATAGCTGACTCTCCCTCCGTGATTAAGCATTTATTAAATGGCTCCTCCACTAAAGGCCTCATATCTTTGCTTTATAGATATATTATTGATACTACCTCCTCTTTTACTACCATTAGGGCAAAAAAACTGTGGGAGAAGGATCTTGGAGTGTTGTCCCAGGAACAATGGACAGATATTTTGGCCCTTACTCCCTCTTTAACTGTTAGTGAATTCCAGCGATTGTCACAACTGTTCCTTATTCATCGAGTATATAGGACCCCCCCAATTTCTTTTCAGGATTGGTGTTAATCCGAATTCAATGTGCCCTAGATGTGGGGAAGAGGAAGCGACATTGCTTCATATGATTTGGAGTTGCCCACGGCTGCGATCCTATTGGGAGGATGTCAGAAGTATTATAGAGACGGCAACTCAGATACGTTTACCTGATGACCCTAGGATCTGTGTGTTGGGACTACTAGATTTCCCGGGACAGGGGGATAGGAACACCTTATGTATTCACAGACTTCTGTTCCAGGCTAGGATAGCTAAACATTGGATACGAGAAGTTCCGCCTACAAGGCAAGAGTTTATTAATAGGATGAATGTAACCCTGAGACTTGAAAGAGTATATGCTAAACGAAATTGTCCAAATAAGTTTTTATCTCTTTGGCAAGGGTGGGTTGAGTCTGCGCAACTAGCTTCACAAGCGCTAGTTCAGGAATGCGTACGGGGACAACTGACCTTGATACACTCCCTCCCCAGGCATTCTACATAGTTACTGTGTAGTGACTGACCATCTGAGCCACTATACTTAGACAGCGCTGTCTTGATGCCCAGACGTATGATTGTCCTTAATGTGCCGACATTGCTGTCTCTCTGCTCAAGTTGGGAAAGGTTGGGTGGGAGGGTGTTATTAATCATTCTAATGCTGTATTGCTCATATAATTCTTGACTTCCCATATTTGTCTTTGGTGTCTGCGTACACCACTATATTTGTATCTTTTTGTACTTATTTTCAACTGTACAAAAAACTAAGAACTCCTTGGTGTTCATGTGATAATTTTTATTTCAATAAAAAAGTAAATTGATTTAAAAAAAGGAAATGGATCCGTCATGACCCACAATGCAAGTCAATGGGGATGGATCAGTTTTCTCTGGCACAATCTGACACAAAGTTTTTGCTGAACATTGCCTTATCCAGCAAAAACGCTAGTGTGAAAGTAGCCTTAATCAGTTACATCAAATGCAGACTATTTAATTACAGGAGCTGGTGCTGGCTTCCCCCTCCTAGCAAACTAGAACCTATTGCTCATGCACCTACCCATAGGAGAAGGTACCTTAAGTAGTCTAGGGTAGACAGGGGAAAATTAGAGTGTATGCACTGGCCCTTTATGAGACAAAGGGAGCATCTGCATGCCCTCAAGGGGTGGAGAGAGAAGCTGGCAGCTGCATGTGGGGAATAGCAGAGCTACTCTGATGGTCGGGGGGCAGATGCCGGAGGGTCTGAGATGGTGAAGCCCAGTAACAGGTGAACAGAGTGGAGGTTGTGTCTTCCAGTGAGAGTGGAGTACCCATTGCCACCATATTTATATGCTGGCTTCTTAGATTCAAATTACAAGCACATCACACATGGACCTTTTTGTTATCAAAAGCACTGGATCACAATTTGTATGTTCCAAAGCCTGTTTCATACTGCCATTAAGTAGTTCCCTGCATCCCCCTGTCAAATGTTATCGGAATGCCTGCTGGCCCCTTTGACTATATTGTCCGCTACCTAGCAAATATGCTGGGATTCGGACAGACAAAAACTGCTGTGTGCCAGAACAGCCTGTCGGGACTACTTAACCGCAGTGTGAAACAGGTTTAAAGCTTTCTTAGCCTCTCCATAGTGGCTCTGTTAGCAGCCTATAGCTATATATGTACTGCCACACCTTGCCTAAGCAACAAGAATCCCTGGTATCTGTCCATTTTAAAGGTATTTGTAACTTGCTGTTTTGAATTTGATTGTTTCCTAACTGCTGACTGTCTTTGGGCTTACCTTGGATTTATATGACCATGCTTCTTATTTAATCTGGTACCTTGGTTTGGAAATATCATCTGTAAGTTGTGCAGGCAGATGTACTGGATACTGCTCCAGCAATGTAACCTGTGGAAAGTCAGTACTCTGTCTGTGGTGATTAAAGGGGTTTTCCCGACTCCAGACATTGATGGCCTATCAGAATAGGTCATTCATTTCCAGTTGGTGTTGCTACGACACTCTGCTCTCCTACCAATCAGCTATTTTTTGCAGCCAACAGTGCTGGAACTAGAAGTTGAATGAAGAAGGAAGCAGGCAACTCTGGTCAAAGTGTATGTAATAATCAATCGGTGAGGGTCCAACACTGCTCCTCCACTGATCAGCTGTTCTTTGCAGCCTCCAGCGCTAGAACTGTTTGAGCGTTTGCGAGTGTTTGATTGCAAGTGTGTGTTTGTCTTACATGTGTGACTTTAGATATGTGACTTTAGATTCAGGGACTTTAGGAGGGGACTACATTAATTCAGTAGTTTTATTTCACTTTTTTTCCCCTTTTTTCTTTTTTCTGGTATAATGCTTATTAGCAAGTATGTGCTCCATTATTGCCAAGAAAGTTCAGTGTACATTTGAAGAAATGTATAGTATGCAGTACTGGAACAGCCGTTTGACGGAGCATAATGTTGTGCAAAATTTTAGCAAATTGTACATTTGGAATCCAAGATCCTGTATCTAAATGAGTGAATTTCAACACTGAGATACCATGGCTAAATGGAAAATAGTACTGTTCACTGATCATTCACTCTATGGGGTAGATGGGGGGGGGGGAGTAGTATGGAGGATCAGGAAAGTGAGGTAGCTAGCTGGATAACAGAAAACAAGGGAAAGAGTGCCAGGGAGGAAAGCCCTGATCTGACACACCCCAACAGGTTTGCAAGGTTGGCAGATGAGGGGGATGTCAGTTCAAGTATAGCATTGCTGCAGAAAGACACTTTCTCTTCCAGTCAGGGGAATGCCAGATCCAGTAATTAGGAGACTGGGAGTTTAGGGAAGTCCAGACAGGTGCTGGTAGTGGAAGAATTGATTATTTGGGGTAAAGATTTTGCGACCTGTCGCAAATATCGGTGTGTTATCTTCCTGGCACTCGAATTCCACATATTACCTCTCGGGTTGATGATATTGTGTGTGGGGGGTGGGGGACTGGCAAAGACCTAGGAGCCTTGGTCAACATTGAAGTCAATGACAAAGTTAGAGGTAGGTGGAGCATCCTTAAAAACGATTTCAGGGATGACTTAGGTTGCAAGCTCAGGGCAAGGACCTCAAAGGTAGTATTCTGAAATACTACTTATAGCATGTGCCACACTAGAAAGGTAATGGGAGATTAGAGAGGTAAACAAATGGCTCAAATACTGATGTAGGAAGGAGTAGTTTGGTCTCCTGGAGAACTAGACCAAATTCTCTGTCGGCTACAGGCTCTATCGTAGGGATGGGCTGCACCTCAATGGGGAAGGTGCAGCTGTTTTGGTGAAGAGGATGGCTAGAAGGTTGGAAGAGTGTGTAAACTATGGACTGGGGGATGGTGATTACATTATAGGAGGGGAAGAATAAAACTGATGAAATGGAATTAGTAGTTTCTGAGGAGGACTATGACATAGTAGGAATAACTCAGACATGGCTGGATGATAGCTATGATCGAGCGGTTAAAGTACAGGGTTACAGTCTTTTTAGAAAGGATTGTAAACACTGAAGAGGGGGAGGAGTTTTTCTTTATGTAAAGTCCTGTTATAATCTACTTTTGTGGGGTGGGGGCCCCCCTCCCGACGAGGCCCAGAGGTGGATTTAATACCCACTCTGGCCCCCCTTGGGTGGGTGGCCCCCACTCTTATACTCTCCACTCCAATGACGCCATGACTAAGCTAGAAATAATGAATATAGTTTTAATTATTTTAACCAAGCATTGATTTTATTGTTATAATCTTATTGTTATACCTTTTGCTATGTTATATATTATATTTTAAAATGTAGAACTAACGAAAACCGACATGACTTGTGTCTACATATACACTGCGTGCAGAATTATTAGGCAAATGAGTATTTTGACCACATCATCCTCTTTATGCATGTTGTCTTACTCCAAGCTGTATAGGCTCGAAAGCCTACTACCAATTAAGCATATTAGGTGATGTGCATCTCTGTAATGAGAAGGGGTGTGGTCTAATGACATCAACACCCTATATCAGGTGTGCATAATTATTAGGCAACTTCCTTTCCTTTGGCAAAATGGGTCAAAAGAAGGACTTGACAGGCTCAGAAAAGTCAAAAATAGTGAGATATCTTGCAGAGGGATGCAGCACTCTTAAAATTGCAAAGCTTCTGAAGCGTGATCATCGAACAATCAAGCGTTTCATTCAAAATAGTCAACAGGGTCGCAAGAAGCGTGTGGAAAAATAACTGCCCATGAACTGAGAAAAGTCAAGCGTGCAGCTGCCAAGATGCCACTTGCCATTAGTTTGGCCATATTTCAGAGCTGCAACATCACTGGAGTGCCCAAAAGCACAAGGTGTGCAATACTCAGAGACATGGCCAAGGTAAGAAAGGCTGAAAGACGACCACCACTGAACAAGACACACAAGCTGAAACGTCAAGACTGGGCCAAGAAATATCTCAAGACTGATTTTTCTAAGGTTTTATGGACTGATGAAATGAGAGTGAGTCTTGATGGGCCAGATGGATGGGCCCGTGGCTGGATTGGTAAAGGGCAGAGAGCTCCAGTCCGACTCAGACGCCAGCAAGGTGGAGGTGGAGTACTGGTTTGGGCTGGTATCATCAAAGATGAGCTTGTGGGGCCTTTTCGGGTTGAGGATGGAGTCAAGCTCAACTCCCAGTCCTACTGCCAGTTTCTGGAAGACATCTTCTTCAAGCAGTGGTACAGGAAGAAGTCTGCATCCTTCAAGAAAAACATGATTTTCATGCAGGACAATGCTCCATCAAACGCGTCCAAGTACTCCACAGCGTGGCTGGCAAGAAAGGGTATAAAAGAAGAAAATCTAATGACATGGCCTCCTTGTTCACCTGATCTGAACCCCATTGAGAACCTGTGGTCCATCATCAAATGTGAGATTTACAAGGAGGGAAAACAGTACACCTCTCTGAACAGTGTCTGGGAGGCTGTGGTTGCTGCTGCACGCAATGTTGATGGTGAACAGATCAAAACACTGACAGAATCCATGGATGGCAGGCTTTTGAGTGTCCTTGCAAAGAAAGGTGGCTATATTGGTCACTGATTTGTTTTTGTTTTGTTTTTGAATGTCAGAAATGTATATTTGTGAATGTTGAGATGTTATATTGGTTTCACTGGTAAAAATAAATAATTGAAATGGGTATATATTTGTTTTTTGTTAAGTTGCCTAATAATTATGCACAGTAATAGTCACCTGCACACACAGATATCCCCCTAAAATAGCTAAAACTAAAAACAAAATAAAAACTACTTCCAAAAATATTCAGCTTTGATATTAATGAGTTTTTTGGGTTCATTGAGAACATGGTTGTTGTTCAATAATAAAATTAATCCTCAAAAATACAACTTGCCTAATAATTCTGCACTCCCTGTATAAGGGACAATAAAACGCATATGCATTGAAAGAATCGCATCTGCGTTTTATAAGGACATGACTAAGATAGAAATAATGAACATAAATTTTAATTCATCCTAATTATATATAGATTTTATCGTTATAATTTCACTTTTATATTTTCTGCAATGCTATATATTGTATTTTAATACATAGAACTAATGAAAACTAACATGACTTGTGCTTATATATATATAAGGGACAATAAAACGCATATGCATTGAAAGAATCGCATCTACGTTTTATAAATAATAAAACCGCATCAATAACGCACACGAAAATTATTGCATAATGAGAATGGGATTTGAATGAGAAACGCTAGACAATATGATTGCCAAAATCGATCACATCAGCATAATATTTGAAAGTACTTTTTTGCAATAAGAATAATTATCTAGACTGCTCCATGCCAGAGTTTACGTGTGACCGGATCCAAAACCACACTTTCACTCCACCTTATCCTAAAGGATGTTGGGTATAAAAAGGGGATCAAACCCCCTTACAGATCACCACTGAGGAAGGGGCCAGGAAAGGACCCCGAAACGCGTTTGGTTTCTGTACACCTCGGACATCAACTGATGAACATTTACGAGACCCCAACACTCCGATAATTGGATTTTAACCTTGTCGGAATTACGACTTCTGCCAATGTGGAGGGAACACCTTGTTAACTACAAACCAGGTCCAGACTTGCAACATTGGTGAATATCATCAGGAGACCGCTTACGTTGGGGGCCACACGATCACCCGAATCACCCCAAGCAAGCTACTGGAACCAGGTACCGCCGGATCTGATACAGTGTGCCACGTGGGACGCCACGGTTATACTCACATCAGACGGCAAATCAACAGGTGTAATACATTTACTGACTGTATGCTTATCTGGTCTTTCTGATCGAATCGATCCTGAATAATTGAACTGATTTTTTCGAATACAGATATATCCATCTGTTTAAATTATCGAACATTCTATCTGGCGCATCTCTCATTGAACCCATTATTGATCTATCTAATATTTATCGAACATTTTAAATATTTTTTATTCATCGATAATATTTGCCCTTTTTATAATTGTCCCTGCAACATCTAGGTATTTTATTACTGTTTATATATCAGGTGTATTCATAGACTTTGTGTCCTTTTACATTTCAACGTACATGATTGTCTTATTTATTTAGTTATTTCATGTTATTGTTCTATTATTGCATTATTATAGATTTTACCTATTTAGATTAAATATAGGGCTATTAACTATTAAACATTATTGTTACATATCATCTGTTCTTAGTCTCTATTTGGTCCAGCTGGTGAGTGCTCAGTCTTCCTATATTCTCTACATTTATCTTCATTTATGACTGGGTGAGTCATTTCAGACTTAGTAGCACCCATTCCACAACCATATACAGAGTGAGCCACCATATTTTCATTTAAAGTCCTGTTTAAAGCCCACACTCCAGGAAGATATAAGTGAGCGAAATGAACATGTGGAGTCACTGTTGGTGGAAATACATGGAGGCAAAAACAATAATAAAATACGGATAGGTGTTTGATATAAAATGACCCAACAGAGTCATAACAGACTGTTATAACAGAGTCCACAGAAAATCTACTGCTATGGGAAATGATGAGGTTGCAAATCATAATGAGGCTATTATAATGGGGGACTTCAACTTCCCAGATATAGACGGGGAAACTGATACCTGTTGATATCTGTAATGCAATGCCCCAACGAAACAGACCAGTGAGGGTGAAGTCAAAGGGGTTTATTAACCAAACAAACAAAGTCCAGGTAAACTTCACTGGGAAAACAGGCAAACAAAAAACAAAGGAAAGCCAGGAGTAGTCCCGATCCGTGCATAAGTCTCTGTGCCAGGTAAACGGATGCGTCATGGAAAGTCCCGGGTCCTGGGTCCCACTGGAACGGACGGAGTCCCAGCAAACTTCAGTCAGTAGCTAGCAGTACTGACCTGCACCTGGATAAGGAAGGATAACAGTGGGCACTGACCGACCTGGGAGGCCACCTTTTATGTGCCTGCTAAAAAATCCCAGGGCGCCAAGTGTCCACTCCCCATAGGTCATGATCCTACCCTACACCTGTGTACAAGGCTTTGGTCGGTCATTAGTCAATTAGACCAATGCCGGCACCCAAATCTGCTTTGAACTTGCGGCCAGGTGCTATTCCCTTTGCTGGTAGGCGAAGAGCATAAGAAGCGCGTATGCGCGACCGCTTATCCCCTTGCTAACCCGAGAGTGCGTGAGCGCGTCGACATGGACACTGGAATGGAATCCGCAACAGGCACCGGAGACCAGCTCAGCCGCAGCGTACTGCCACTAGCCAGGCCAAGCTGTCCCCGAAAGCCATGCGGTCTTCCCCTTCAGCGCACATGCGAACGCATCCCCACGTCAGTTCGCAAAGGGGTAGGAGCTGGTGTGTCAATGGAGACACGCGTAACCTGTCTCGCAGCTCCACGAACACCCTTTTTGGTCACACCGGAATGTGAGACAGGTGAGGATCTTACAATATCATAAAAGCAATACCCAAAGACAATTACCTGGTTCAGGATCTGACTAAAGGGACAGCTATACTGGACTTAGTATTAACCGACCCTAAAATTTTCTTCAATTATATAAATGGTAAAAAGTTAAAAACTTAAAGTGTTGGGCTTTTATAGAATGATGAGGGAAGAGTTGTACAGAGCGATGAGGAGAAAGCAAATCTATTAAATATCTTTTTCTCCACTCTATTCACTGAGGAAAATGATCAGATGAAATGCAAAATTCCAAAGTAAACTCACTATTAAAAGTGGATTGTCTAACTTAGGAAGAAATACAGTGGCATCTTAAAAATATTAAAATAGAAAAATGATCGTGTCCAGGTGATATACCCCCTCCCCGTATCCTAAGAGAATTAAGTAATGTCATATACAGACAGACCTTTATTTCTGATATTTAAGGCTCCATAATGACAGGGAGTGTTCCACAGGATTGGTTCTAAAAAGGGTAAAAAAACTGAGCCCGGAAACTATAGGCCAGTGAGTCTTAACATCTGTCATGGCTAAAATGATTGAAGGTTTTCCAAGAGAAGCTATAATAAATAGAGATGAGTGAATCGAAGCTGACTAAGTGGAATTCGATCCGAATTTCAGGAAAAATTTGATTTGCACCGAAGCTGAATTTCCTCGTGCTTCGCGGTAACGAATTACATTTGTTCCTAAAATGGCTGTTGCACGTGTGAGGACAGGGAGAAAAGAACTCTGGAAAGGCAGGATCACCCATAATGCCATGCATGCAGCCAATCAGCAGCCAGCCAGCCCTGTGATGTCACAGCCCTATAAATAGCATCAGCCATCTTGGATTCTGACATTTTCCAGTGTACTTAGTGCAGGGAGAGACGTCAGTAGGCGCTAGGGACAGTGCTAGGAAAAACTTAATTGTGTTAAAAAAACGATTTACAAGTGCAAGGAAAGATTATACAAGGTGTAGGGAAAGGATAGGGAGGAATCATTCCACAGCATTTATGTTGAACATGGTTCAGTAGGGGAGTTCACAGCCTGGGTAATAGGTACAATCCTATTATACCTTGCTGCACTGACTGGGGATCCACATACATTATACAGCTCTGTAATTCCAGCAAACCATTCTTATTAGGGTGCAAGTGCTGTTTGAAACAGGCATTAACAGGGTTTATTACAAGGAAATATTCCTACGTCTTATTTGCCCTTGTGCGGTGCAGTTATGTGCTCTAAAGCATTTTTTGGCTTGTATTAGTAGGAAAAAAGGGCTTATTAGCCGTTGTGTGGTGAAGTGCTAAAATTACAGACCTTTTTGTTGTGTATTAGTGGCAAAAGTAACATATTTTTGCCGTTCAGCGGTGCAGTTATATGTTCCAAAGCCCTTTTTGTTGTGTATTAGTTGAAAAAGACAAATATATATTTGACGGTCAGCGTTGCAGTTATCTGTTCTAAAGCCTTTTGTGGCGTGTATTAGTGGAAAAAGAAAAAATATATTTGCCGGTCAGCAGTGCAGTTATATGTTCTAAAGCCTTTTGTGTCGTGCATAAGTGGAAAAAAATAAGGGCCTATTTGCAGTTCAGCGGTGCAGTTATATGTTCTAAAGCCCTTTTTGGCGTGTATTAGTGGCACAAAAAAGTATTTGCCATTGTGTGGTGAGGTGTGAAAATTATAGCCCTTTTTGGCGTGTATTAGTGGTAAGAAAAAAAAGGACTTATTAGCCGTTGTGTGCTGAAGTGAGAAAATTACAGAGCTTTTTGGGGTGTTTTAATTTCTTATTTTTAAATTTTTTTGATCTAACAGTATGCCACACAGAGAAGTGCCAGGCCCTGCACAGGAAAGTGGCAGAGGCCTAAATGTTTCTGGCACAGGCAGAGGTCGCTGCAGAGTAAGGGGGCATGGCAGCAGGGGTCGCAGCGAGAGGCCTGAGCTCCCGATGTCATCTAGCAGTCGTGTCTCGACCGGCAACCGAGCGGTTCTCGAATGGTTGACTCAAGTGACATCAGACACCCCCAGCCAAGATTCGGTGGGTTCCTCTAAAATGACGCTTAGTTGCCATGGCCCGGGAGCAGGCCCCGTGCCCCCACCTGTCCTGAACCTTCCTTTGTCATTTTCAGTTCCCTTACCGCGAGAAGTATTATATGCCGTAGGCTTGGCTCCACTTTTCAGCGAGGATGAGCTACAGTCAGCAGCTACTGCCCACCCAAGATCTGGGTAGCTGGGCAAGTAGTAATGAGGAGAGTGGCATGGGAGCTGGTGTTGCGAGCGGTCAGGCTCCTGACCCAGAGACGGTTGAGGAGGACATAAGTGATGTGCAGACAGTACTCGATGATGATGATGTAGCTGATCGCACTTGGGAGCCGGGTGACGAAGGAGCTTCATCATTATCGGGAGAAGAGGGTGGCAGCTTGCCCATGATGCAGCAGCGGAGCCATCAAGTTGCTAGCGTGGCCGGGAGTTAGCAGGGTGGCAGCAGTGGGAGCCAAACGTGCCGGGGTAGACCACCCACTTCGCAGGGGCCTACCGGCCCAGAAAGTATTAGTGCAGGGATTCACGGAGGCAGCGGCGGTAGCAGTCAGTCAGTGCGGAGTGTTGGGGGTAAAATCACCTACTTGGTGGTGTGGCAGTTTTTTGTTAAGCCCGCAGAGGAGGTGAACATGGCCATTTGCCGAATTTGTGAGCAGAAGGTGAAGCGTAATCAGGGTGCCAATGTTGGCACCACGGCCCTGCGTCACCATAAGCAGTGTCACCATAAAGTGGCCTGGGAGAACTGTGGCTCTAATGTGGTGGTCCAGCCTGCTGCAGCAACCGCTGCATCACCCGGTGGCACGCACCCGATTTCAGGCAGTCAAGGTTCCACCACCTCAGCCAAAGGGAGCTGTCTGTCCTTCCCTACCAATCTACCAATCCTGATGCTCCTGCTCCTTGCCCTCCTATTCAGTCAGCAATCGATCACCGAAACGATTGCCAAGAGACAACAGTATGCGTGCACTCATCCAACGGCGCAGAAGCCGAACGTGCTCCTGGCCAAGTTGCTGGTGCTGCAGTCCCTCACTTTCCAAATGGTGGAATCTATACCTTTCAGAGAGCTGATGGCCTGTGCCGAGCTGAATTGGAGAGTCCCAAGCCGTCATTTATTTGCCAAAAAGGCAGTACCAACCCTGCACAAATATGCAGAACAGAAGGGGAGTTTATCCTTGAGCCTGTCGGTGTCTGCCAAAGTGCACGGCAGCGCCGACGTGTGGAGCTGCGAGTATGGTCAAGGACAATATTTGTCCTTTACGGCCCACTGAGTAAATGTGGTTCCTGCCCAGCCAAACCAGCAACTTGGCCAGGTAACGCTGCTTCCACGACAATGTCCACCTTTGCCTCCTCATCCACCACCATGTCCTCAGCCTCCACTGCAGGGACAATTCACAGTGCTCCTCCAGCATACCACATGTGCAGGGCACAGTGATGTCATGCTGTTCTACACCTTGTTTGCCTGGGCGAATGGAGTAACACAAGGGAGGAACTGCTCTGCGTCCTTCATCAACAAATCGAATCCTGGCTTTCTCCACGACAACTCAAAATCGGAACCATGGTCACTGACAAGGGGTAGAACATAGTATCGGCACTGCCTCAAGGAGGGCTGAGCCATGCCCCCTCCATGGCGCACATGTGTTCAATCTGGATGTCAAGCGGTTCCTGAAGTCTTCCACCCATCTGCAAGACATCCTAAAAATGGTCAGGAGACTTTGCATGTTCTTCAACCACTCGTACACTGTCAAGCACACCCTCCTTGAGCTGCAGCGGCAGAACGGTGTTCCCCAACATAGACTGATATGCAAAGTTTCCACCCATTAGAATTCCACCCTCCATATTTTGGACCAACTATACGAACAGAGAAATGCCATAAACGATTTCTTGATGATCCAAGCGGACAGGAATACTTCCCTGTGTAACTTTGATGTCAGCCAGTGGCAGCATGGTGAGGATGCCATGTTATTTGTCACTCGCCAGGACTACAGGATGAACAGCCTCATTTCACTGCATCATATCCTGGAACAGATGCTGTTAAATCTGGCGGGGACTGGAGATATGGGGCTTACATCTCACGGCCACATGTGCCCTGTTGGGGCTGAACTAGAGGAGGAGGAGGACATTGGAGCACAATCAATGTGTAGCGAAGTGGGTGGTTTTTCTACACAGGTGACAAGAGAAGAGGAGCAGGAGCAGCCGGAGGAGCAAGAGGGAGATGAGGAAGACGAGGCAGATAACCCAGGCACACCGTGGCAGTATGCAGTGGAGATGGAGGCAGGAAGTCCCTCCAAGTCACTTGCGCAAATTGCCTGCTGCATGCTCATTTGCTTGGGTAGTGACAGCCGAAATGTCACCATTCCGCACAGGGATGACTTCTGGCTCTCCACCTTGTTGGACCCTCGCTGCTGGTCCAAAATTGGGGCCTTTTTTAAACCTGCTGAGAAGGAGGAAAAACTGAACTACTATAGAGACATCCTATGTAGTCAGTTGGCCGCTGCCTATCCGCGCCCTCGTCCATCCTCTCGCAGGTCTGATCGGGGGGGGCCCTCTGCACTCTTGTTCCACTGCCATGGCTGATGTGGTGGGGTGGGGGGGTTGGAGCAGTTCCAGCAACATCAGCAGCAGCTTTAGTCTAAAGTTGATGATGAGCAGATTTTTTAACCCGTCAAGTGAAGAAACTACTCACCAGCAGCAGCAGCTAGACCTGGAGCAGAACCTGAACCAGCAGGTGGTGGCATACTTGGACAGCACCCTGCCACCCCACATTGAATATCCGCCGGATTACTGGGCAGCCAAACTGGATTTGTGGCTGTAACTTGACGAGTTTTTCCCTGGAAAAGCTGTCCTGCCCGGCCAGTAGTGTGGCATCAGAGTGGGTATTTAGTGCGGCCATAGTTACGCCAAAGAGAACTTTCCTGTCCACCCAAAATGTGGAGAGACTGACCTTTGTCAAGATGAATAATGCATGGATCAACCAGGATTTCCACCCACCAATGCCTGATGCATCAGATTAGATCATCCATGTTGCCTCACCCAAACCTTAACAAAAAAGACCGGTTTCTTCTGGCTACCTGCCTCAGCTACTATCCTGATGCTGCCACCCGCCTAATGCCACACATCTGATGCCAAGTGCTTCTTCTTACACACCATAGTCAGGGGGTACTGTTATTACCATCAACCTCCCCACTCTGTGGCCTCCTCATGCTGCTGCTAACTTAACACTATGTCACTGGGCCACTATGTGGCCTCCTCATGCTGCTGCTGACTCAACACTATGCCAGTGTGCCATTTTGTGGTCTAATCATGCTGCTGCTGCCACCTCCACACTATGTCACCTTGCCAGTCTGTGGCCTCCTCATACTGCTGCTAACTCAACACTATGTCACTGGGCTACTCTGTGGCCTCTTCATGCTGCTTCTAACTCAACACTATGTCGCTGGGCCACTCTGTGGCCTCCTCATGCTGCTGATGCCACCTCCACACTATGTCACCTTGTCACTCTGTGGTCTCCTCATGCTGCTGCTAACTCAGCACTATATCAGTGGGCCACTCTGTTGCCTCCTCATGCTGCTGCTGCCACCTCCACACTATGTCGCCTTGCCACTCTGTGGTCTCCTCATGCTGCTGCTAGCTCAACACTATGTCACTGGGCCACTCTGTGGCCTCTTCATGCTGCTGATGCCACCTCCACACTATGTCACCTTGTCACTCTGTGGTCTCCTCATGCTGCTGCTAACTCAGCACTATATCAGTGGGCCACTCTGTTGCCTCCTCATGCTGCTGCTGCCACCTCCACACTATGTCGCCTTGCCACTCTGTGGTCTCCTCATGCTGCTGCTAGCTCAACACTATGTCACTGGGCCACTCTGTGGCCTCCTCATGCTGCTGATGCCACCTCCACACTATGTCACCTTGTCACTCTGTGGTCTCCTCATGCTGCTGCTAACTCAGCACTATATCAGTGGGCCACTCTGTTGCCTCCTCATGCTGCTGGTGCCACCTCCACACTATGTCACCTTGTCACTCTGTGGTCTCCTCATGCTGCTGCTAACTCAACACTACAGGTGAAACTCGAAAAATTTGAATATCGTGCAAAAGTCCATTTATTTCAGTAATGCAAATAAAAAGGAATTGCATGAAATGCAGCTTAAAATTAGAATTTTGTGAAAAGGTTCAATATTCTAGGCTCAAAGTGTCACACTCTAGTCAGCTATTTAATCCATACCCCCTAAGCAAAGGTTACCTCAAAATTGTGACTTCGGGGTTTCATAAGCGGTAAGCCATAATCATCCAATTAAAACAAATAAAGGCTTGAAATATCTCGCTTTGCATGTAATGAGTTTATCTCATATGTTAGTTTCACCTTTTAAGTTGCATTACTGAAATAAATGAACTTTGCACAATATAAAAAAAAATTGAGTTTCACCTGTATGTCACTGGGCCAATCTATCGCCTCCTTATGCTGCTGCTAACTTAACACTATGTCACTGGGCCACTCTGTGGTCTCATCATGCTGCTGCTGCCACCTCCTCAATATGGTATGTCACCTTGCCACTCTGTGGTCTCCTCATGCTGCTGCTAACTCAGCACTATATCAGTGGGCCACTCTGTTGCCTCCTCATGCTGCTGCTGCCACCTCCACACTATGTCACCTTGCCACTCTGTGGTCTCCTAATGCTGCTGCTAACTCAACACTATGTCACTGGGCCACTCTGTGGCCTCCTCATGCTGCTGCTACTGCCACCTCCACACTATGTCAGCTTGCTAGTCTGTGGCCTCCTCATACTGCTGCTAACTGAACACTATGTCACTGGGCCACTCTGTGGTTTCCTCATGCTGCTGCCACCTCAACACTATGTAAATAGGCCACTCTGTGGTCTCCTCATGCTGCTGCCACCTCCCCATTATGTCACTGAGCCACTCTGTGGTCTCCTCATGCTGCTGATACCTCAACACTATGTCATTGGGCCACTCTTTGGACTTCTCAATCTATTCTACCACCCTCCCCACTCCATGACTGAGCCACTATTTTGCCTTTTTGACCTGGTTGACATCATCATTTATTTGACCCTTCTTATCTGTCAGAAGGAAGGAAAAATGAGACGCACAATGTCTGTGTAGCAGCTGTAAGGCGACAGAAGACATGCAAATATTCCATTCATGTGTCATCTCTTTTTTGGATCCACTCCTGTTTTTTTTGGCTTTTGACCAAATGCTAACCAAGTGAAAACGGATGCTCAACAGACAGGATCTGTTTTTTGGGGGGGTTATTGTTCTGATGGATCAGAGGAAGGGCAAAATAATCTGTGACGTCAACACAAACTTACTGCTGACACCCTCTCCACTCTGTCAGGGGGGCTCTACTTGTATAAGCGTTTAATATAACAGGTTCTGTAGACATCTATATGGAATCAGCTGACTGTGCAAAAGTAGTGCGCTTTTTCACGCTACAGTAGGATCTTGGGCCTCTGCACAATTCTTTATACCTGGCGTTAACATCGACCTGTAAGGCTGAGTGCATACTTGAGTTATTTGGTCAGTTTTGGCCCGTAACTGCCCAAATAAGTGAAGTGTGCAGTGATTCTAAGAGCCATGCCTGTCATGTGTGTCATACTGACTCACAGTATTGTTTCACTACCACAGCAGACTCCCTATGCGTGTTTACTGCAAGGCACAATGTTCTACACCACTGTACAGGCTCTCTGCAGCCATTAAAAATATTTTTTTTTTTAACGCTATTCGGGAAATAGCTCATTTGTTACGTGATTCGTCATGAATGAATTTGGATCGAATAAAATCTTTTCAGAAAATTCGGCGAAACGGTCAAATAACATTTTTGAGAAATTCGCTCATCTCTAGTTGAAACCATTGTAACTTCTATGTATATATTTGAGTATATAATTCTATGGAAAACTAATAATTGGTTCCAAAGCCCCAAGATGCCATCCCAACATAAGAGTAAATCAAGATAAAAGAAAAATAATCAGATTACTATTATAGATACTGTAAAGTCCTTACATATGACAAGAATAGATGCTGGAAGCTGCAAATCACTTTCCTTGATGAGGGCAGGAGCTTCTTCAGGATCTGAGTCATTGCATATTGAGTCTGGTTTCAACTTATGATTGCCCAGGAAATACCATTGTACATTGAAAATATTGTACTATGAGGTCATTATATCTTGAAGGACCACTGTACTGCATGGTGAATGCTGTAAAAACAAATGGGGCACATTTATTAAGACTGGCGTTTTAGACGCCAGTCTTAATAAAGACCCACAGCTGGCAGAGGATCCAGCGCTAGTTCTAAATGTAAGACAGTTTCAAGCTGTCTTACATTTAGACCATTTTCTATGACTAAAGCAGGCGTAGAAAATGATGAATGAGACAGGCCCACACCACGACCCAAATTTTAGAACTGGCGTGAGCAGGGCGAAGTCGCAGATAGCGGCGCTACTAACCATTGTGCCACAAATTTCAGACTAGTAAATGACCCCCAAAATCTAAAAAATGTAACTCAAAAAATTGCAAATTGCTGTTTACTTTTTCCACTCCCACTCCAAAATGTTTTAATAAAAAATTTTCATTACACTACATATACCCTAAAATGGTGCCAACATGTCCTGCAAAAAATAAGGACTGATAAAGCTATATTGATAGAAAAGTTATAGTTCCTGGAAGACACAGATGCAAAAATGAAAATAATGCACTTTTTTCTTGACAACCAAATTAGCTGCGTTCATAAGAGATTAAATAAGTGTCTCAAAAATTCTGCCTTTGTTGTTCTCTCTTAGGTGTGAAGACTAGGCCAACACTTTCAGAAATGGCAAGTCACATTGCTGCATTGTCCAATCATTGCTTAGGGAATTTACATGGCCAGTCTGTCCCTGCTTTTATGTTTCTGTTTCACCAAAAAACATTTGATAAAGTATATGTATATTTTATGATACTGTAATAAACTTCATGTATATACTGTACAACACCATAGATTGTGTTTTAAATTACCACTATATGTAGATCAGTCCTAGAATTACTGCAGTTTCTGTGAGAGCTATTATATTGTCTGCATTGTATAAAGGAAGTCTTAATGTGAGACAACACCTTTAACATCTTTAAGACAACATGGACCATATATTAATGTAAACATTTTATATGATTTGTACCTTGATAACTTTGAAATTAAGGTAGCTTTTGTGAAGCATTATGACACTGTAATCATCATTTCCATCTTCAACAACATGCCTTAAAGTCAGCAGTTCATTCTCGTTAGACAAAATAGCAGACCTCCATGCAGGATCTTCTTCATCACAAATTACAATCTTTTCCCCAAACGTCTTGATTGCTTCATAAAGTGCACAAGGATCCTCATACTCTTCTGGACAAGCAAACTGACTCTGTTACACACATGCAAAAATATAATTGTCATTCTGTGTTCACATTAACATAAATAACCGAATGATCAAAATCTATTTTTTGAATTCATGATGTGTTGTAAATACTTTTAGAAATAATTAACATAAACTAACGTTTGAAATCCCATACAGCTCCAGCAGTGATGGTCTCATGGTGCACTGCTGCAGCCTTGGAAACAGAGGTCAGAGTGTGGACTATGTTAAAATGATTAATTCTGGAGCAGCAGGGGGTTTCAACACTGTACTATTGTACATCGCAGGAACTCGTCATCACCTCTGGGTGCTGGTGTACTTCACATACCACCATAAGATCTTTAAAGGGAATCTGTCACCTGGTTTGACCATATTAAGCTCTCACCATAGCCATGTTTAATAAAATACCTTATATCCTGCAGTGGTTTTCTTTCTTATATTCATGCTTTCATTTTGCAAAAAAAAAGCAAACTTTGTATTATGCAAATGAACCCTGAAGGTGCCCAGAGGGCACCCTCAGGAGCGGTTGGATCGCAAAGGCGCAGGCAGTAGGCGGTACTGCGCCTGCGCGAGATTTCAGATGGACGAATTGAAGATTCCAGGTGCGTGGCTTGAATGAATAAGCTGACGTAGCATAGGGGGCGGCGCCGTTAAACTAGGCTGTAGGACGATACTGCATAGCGAGGAGGCGTGCTTGGGCTCTAAATAAAGGCGGTCTAGGCACTGCAGGAGGAGTTACTGGGCTCAGAGGGTGAAGAATAACGCCCCTCAGGGCACCTTCAGGGTTCATTTGCATAATACAAAGATCGCTTTTTTAGCAAAATGAAAGCATGAATATAAGAAAGAAAACCACTGCAGGATATAAGGTATTTTATTAAACATGGCAATGGTGAGCGCTTAATATGGTCAAACCAGGTGACAGATTCCCTTTAAAGAGGTTGTCCAGGATTAGAAAAACATGGCTGTTTATTCCAAAAACAGCACCACACCTGTCCATAGGTTGTCTCTGGCATTGTAGCTCAGCTCCATTAAAGTGAATGGTGCTGAGCTGTAATACCACATGCAACCTGTGGACAGGAGTGGTGCCTTTTTGGAAGACAGCAGCCATATTTTTGTAGTCCAGGAAAACCTTTTGTAATGTCGTTTATCACACATGGTCAACAGATTAAAATGCAAAACTAATGCAGTTACTGTTTTTTGGGCCCAAAAGAAAAGGTGCACCCAGCAAAGCACAAATTTTGCACACTTACACAGGCACAGGCTAAAATGATAACCCCCCCCCCCCCAGGTCTAGGGGTGTAGTGAGTATTTTGGCCCAATTAGTTGTTTTTTTCACTATTATGTCACTATCATGACAGTTTTTATGCAAATCAGAGGAACCTGATGAAAAACACCCCAAATTTTATTGTGCTGGTTTCTTCTGCGTGTGGAATCACCCACAGTTTAGCCCCAATCTGCTTACTGGACATACAACTGGGCCTAAAATGAAGTGTGCAACCTTTTGCTTTGAATGTCAGGCCCCAGCCTATATTTTTAGGGGTATTGACAGTGACAGCAACCCCCAGAAATAACAATTTCACTTCATTTTACAAACCTACACCCCTTAAGGTATTCAACTAGGGGTGTAGTATATACAGAAAATAATTAATGCGGTGCATTCAAGAGAGGCATGTCCCTAAAAAAGCATTTGCCTAAACATATGACTATGTCTTGCTAATAGAGCAAGTGTGCCATATTTGTGTCATTTTGATTCCATTATGAACAGCGCTCTGGTCTGATAAATAACAGCAAAAAAATTAAGCTGCAGTGAAGGGCAATATATCTAAGAATGGGGGAAATTATAATTATGTTGACTACTCATTCGGTTGCCACCTGAACACTCTGTGAATTGGCCATTATGTTGACTCCTCATGTGGTTGCCACCCCGCCACTCTGTTGACTCTTCATGCAGTTGCCACCCTCCCTTCTCCGTGACTGTGCCACTATGTTGACTCTTCATGCAGTTGCCACCCCCACCACTCTATGACTGGTCCATTGTGTTGACCCCTCATGCGGTTGCCACCTTCACCACTCTGTGACTCACCACTATGAGGACTCCTCATGTGGTTGCCACCTCACCACTCTGTGACTGGGCCATTATGGTGTTGACTCCTCATGCAGTTGCCACCCTCTTTAATCTGTGATGGGGCCTCTAGTGTCCCCGTTTGGCCTTGTTGACATAACCATTTATTTTACCTATCTTATGATCTGTCATAAGGACACCAAAAGGAAAAACACACCTGATCCTTTCTTTGGAGCATCCGTAAGGCCCATACCATACGGTCCCTATTTTGCATCAGAATGTGCTCATGATTTGGAAGCCAAAAGCAGAAGTGGGTACAAAACACAGAAGAAAGGCAAATATTGCAGTGACGTGTCATCTCTGTTTTGGATCCTCTGCTGTTTTTTTTGGCCTTAGCAATACTGATGGATTACGGACCAAATGCTGACCGTGTGAAGGCGGAGGCTTAAAAGACAGGATAATTTTTTTTGTGGTTGTTTTTGTGATGATCAGAAGAAGGGAAAAATAAACTGTGACGTCAACACAAACTTTCTGCCGACACCCTTTCTACTGTGTCATACTGACGCAAAGTAACCGTTTCACTATCACAGCGGACTACCTATGCATGTTTCTGCAATGCACAGTGTTCCACACCAATATACAGGCTCTCTGCAGCCAGGAAATAGCTTATTTTTTATGTGATTCGTCATGAATAAATTCAGTTCGAATCAAATTTCTGGGAAAAATTCGGCGAACCGTCCAAATCTATTTTTTTTTTTATTCGCTCATCTCACCTTGCCAAAAAGTGTAATATCAAGTGATCAAAAAGTATTATGGAGCACATTTATTAAGACAGGTGTTTTAGATGCTTAATAAAGCTCCATAGCTGGAGGAGGATCCGCCGAAGTTATGAAGAGGCACCGGCCTCTCCATAACTTTGTTATATCCAGCTACAGTTCTAAATGTGTGACAGCTTCCTAGCTGTCTTACATTTAGACTTTTTTTTTATGCCTAAAACAGGTGTAGAAAATGGTAAATGAGACGTATTTCAGTATAATAATTGACTCTCTATGTATCCCAATGAAAAATGAAAACACCTCATCTGGCAAAAATGACCCCCAACACAAGACCATCGGTAGAAGAATAAAAAAAAATAAGGCTCTCAGAAAATGGCGCACAAAAACATTTTTCTTTTAAAAAAATGTTTCATTGTGTTAAACTTACCAAAACATAGACATATTAGACATTACTGCATCCGTAATGACATGTTCTATAAACAAATCACATGATCTATCCCCTCAGATGAACACCGTAAAAGAAAAAAATAACTGCTCCAAAAAGAGCCATTTTTTGGTGCCCTTGCCACACAAAAAATACCAACGAAAACATCACCTTATTCCCCCAAAAACTCCCACTTTGGCAAAAAAATACAAAAAATATGGCTCTCAGAAAATCATGTTGCAAAACATGATTTTGTTTTCAAGCAAACTTTGTCTAAAAGTGGTAAAACATAAAAAAAACTATATAACATTGGTATCTGCACAATTGGTTTTTCCGCACAATGCACGCCGCAGTAACAAAATCCAAAAATCTGTTTATCCTTCTTCCCAAAAATCTAAATGAAAAATGACCAAAAAGTCATATGTACCCGGAAACAGAACCAATGATGATGACAACTCGTCTGGCAAAAAATGAGCCCTAACCGGGCACCGTCGAGAGAAACATTAATGTGTGGTTCTCAGAAAATGGTTCATAAATGTATGGTTGTCAGAAAATGACTGGTACCCCACACGCTGTTCAATAGCCACATAGCGTCTGTAAATGAATCCATCAAAATCGGCGCTGCAAAAGCCAAATAGCAGTCTTTCCCTTCTGAACCCTGCAGCAGTTTACACCCATGTTTATGCCATTTCAGTGCCCAGTAGAACCTGCCTAACAATTTAAAGGGCATTGTGTGTCCCCGATGGCACAAGCTCAGAACAACATATTGGCAGTGAAATGCCATATCTGTGGAAAACTTGTGGGGTAAAAATGCTCACTTCACCCCTTAATAAATACCTTGAGAGGTGTAGTTCCTGTTATAGGGTCACTTCTCAGGAATTCTATTTATTATTTCACCCCAAAGCCTCTACAGTTGTCAGCACAAGTTGCGTAAATCACAACAATGTGAATCAAATATGCATGGTGCTCTTTTACTAATGAGTCCTATGGTATGTCCAGGAAAAAGATTAGGGCCAAATGTAGGGTGTTTCTAAAACCAGGAAGCCCAGCAAAAGGGCTCGTTCCCATGACCGTGTGTGTTTTGCGGTCTGTTTTAAAAAGGATCCATTGTTCCGTTTTTGCGGTCCGTTGTGTTTCCATTGCGGTTTCGTTTCCTTTCCGTTATTCCGCAAAAACGGTCTGTATGGCTTCAGTATGGTTTCCGTTGCTGTTCCGTTTTTTGCGGACATAAAACAGAACCATGAATGAGTTAACTTTAGACTCAACCCATTTTTCACAGCCCCTATATATACTGGTCTTGGGATACTCCATACAACTCTGAGGAAGAGGTTCTCCTGTGCTTGCTGCATACTCGACTACAACGACAGCAGCCAACTATGCTGGATGAGGAACCGAGGAGGAGGAATTGGATTCATCCAATTCTCTTGCAGTGGCGCAGGAAGGGCCACTTCCACACACTGTACATGGATCTGCGACAGCATCATGATAAATTTAATCGGTATTGTCGTATGTCTGTGAGCAGCTTTGACATTTTGTTAGCGGCTCTGTGTCCTGGCCTCACACGCCAGGACACAAATATGAGGCGCTCATTGTGACGTTGAGGTAAGTTGAATGTTGTCTTTGTTGTTCAAGTTTTGTGTTGTCAAATATATGTATTGTTGTTAACAATTTATACCCCAGGCCAGTTTTCACCTTCCTGCCCAGGCCATTTTTTGCAAATCCGACATGTGTCACTTTATGTGGTGATAACTTTAGAACACTTATTTACCCAAGCCATTCTGAGATTGTTTTCTCGTGACACATTGTACTTCATGATAGTCATAAATTTGAGTCAATATATTTCACCTTTATTTATGAAAAAATCCCAAATTTAACAAATATTTAGAAAAATTCACAATTTTAAAAATTTTAATTTCTCTGCTTTTAAAACAGAAAGTGATACCTCATAAAATATTTATCACTTAAAATTCCCTATATGTCTACTTTATGTTGGCATCATTTTGTAAATGTCATTTTATTTTTTTAGGACGTTAGAAGGCTTCGAATTTTAGAAGCAATTCTTAAATTTTTTTAGAAAATTTCCAAAACCCACTTTTTAAGGACTAGTTCAGGTCTGAAGTCACTTTGTGGAGCTTACATAGTTGAAACCACCCATAAAAAACCCCATTGTAGAAATTACATCCCTCAAGCTACTCAAAACTGATTTTACCAATTTTGTTAACCCTTTAGGTGTTCCACAAGAATTAAAGGAAAATGGAGATGAAATTTCAAAATTTCACTTTTTTTGCTGATTTTCCATTTTAATCCATTTTTTTCTTTAACACATCGAGAGTTAACAGCCAAACAAAACTCAATATTTATTACCCTGATTCTGTGGTTTAAATAAACACCCCACATGTAGTCGCAAACTAATGTAAGGGCACATGGCAGAGAGCAGAAGGAAAGGAACGCCATATGGTTTTTGAAAGGCAGATTTTGTTGGACGTGTTTTCAGATGCCATGTCCCATTTTAAGCCCCCCTCATGCACCCTTACAGTAGAAACTCCCAAAAAGTGACCCCATTTTGGAAACTAGGGGATAAGGTGCCAGTTTTATTGGTACTATTTTGGGGTACATATGATTTTTAATTGCTTTATATTACGTTTTTTGTGAGGCAAGGTAACAAAAAAATGGCTGTTTTGGCACCGTTTTTATTTTTTACATTCGTCTGACAAGGTAGATCATGTGATATCTTTATAGAGCAGGTTGTTACGGACGCAATGATATCAAATATGTCTACTTTCTTTGTTTGTTTCAGTTTTACATAATAAAGCATTTTTGAAAAAAGTAATATGTTTTTGTGTTTCCATTTTCGGAACGCCTTATTTTTTTTATTTTTCTATATCGTCTTGAGCAGGGGCTCGTTTTTTGCAGGAAGAATTGACATTTTTATTGGTACCATTTTTGGGTACATATGATTTTTTGATAATTCATTATTACACTTTACGGGGCAAGGTGGCCAAAAAATTGGTAATTTTGGCACAGTTTTCATTTATTTATTTTTACAGCGTTCACCTGAGGGGTTAGGTCATGTGATATTTTTATAAAGCAGATCGTTACGGACGTGGCAATACCCAATATGTTTATGTTTTTCTTATTTATGTAAGTTTTACACAATAATAGCATTTTTGAAGCAAAAAAAAAGATGTTTTTGTGTCTCCATAGTCTGAGAGCCTTAGCTTTTTAATTTTTTTTACCGATTTTCTTATGTAGGGGCTCATTTTTTGAGGGATGAGGTGACAGTTTTATTGGTATCATTTTGTGGGACATATGCCTTTTTGATCGCTTGGTGTTGCACTTTTAGTGATGTAAGGTGACAAAAATGGCTTTTTTTGACAGTTTTAATTTTTAAATTTTTATGGTGTTTATCGGACGGGGTGGCTCATGTGATATAGTTATAGAGCCGGTCGTTATGGACGCGGCGATACCTAATATATGTGTTTTTTTTTCAATTTTTTTATTATAAAATCAGGGGAAAAGGGGCGTTTTTTCTTTTTTTACTTGAAATTTTATTTTTTATTAAAAACACAGCTTTTTACTTTTATAACTTTATTTCTGACTTTAACTTTTGGGGGTCTGATCCCCTCTGCAATGCATTACAATACATCTGTATTGTAATGCATTGCCTGTTAGTGTATTACACAGAGTAATACACTAACAGGTTGCCTAGGAGACCAAGCCTGGGGCTGGATCTCCTGGGCACCCGTAGAAGGAAGGTCCTGATGCCGTGCAAGGCATTGGGCAGCCTCTGCATGGCATCGGTCTGCCTTCTCAACCATCGGGTCCCCGCCACAGCAGCGCTGGGGCCCGATGGGCTCCCTCACCTATAGCAAACCCCTTCTATGTTGCGGTCAGCGCTGACCGCGGCATAGAAGGGGTTAATGCTTCGGCATCTGTGTTTTCACCAATCCCGGCGCATACAGCAGGGGTCCAGCTAACGGGAACAGCCGGTCCCCTACAGCTGATCAGGCGGGCGCTGGCCATAATAGTACGGCGCTGGGTGGCAAGTCACGTCCCACTGAGCCATACTATTACGCGGCTGGTTGGGAAGGAGTTAATGTACTATATATATATAGACATGTATACGTAAAAAGACAAAAGAGAACATGGCCCTCACATAAGGTGTCAAAATGTGTATTCCTTTTATTCACGCATGCAACAAATTAGTCCACTTAACTGGGAATGTTTGCTAGCTTGAAAATGCCCCTAGTAAGTTAAGTAAAACGTTGCATGGGTGACTAAAAGGACTACACATTTTGACACATTATGAAAGTGCCGTGGTCTCTTTTGTCTTTCAATCGATTGTTAATGTTTGGGTATATCTGACCTGTGGGAAATCTGTGTTTTTATATTTCAACTGAATGTGCTCGCCAGATGTTATGATATATATATATATATATATATATATATATATATATATTAGTGTGTATAGATAAAATTAATGTCATGTTGCAGTGCAAGACTTGTTAAAAGTAATTTTATTATTTTTTGTTAGGTTTTTTAGATTTCTGGCAACTGAGAATTCATTTGCATCACTGCTTTTTGAGTTCCTGCTGGGCGTCTCAACGATTTCTGGAATTGTTCGTCAAACATGTCAAGTGATTTGGCAGCGACTCCGGGACACAGTGATGTCAGAGCCCAAGACTGAGGATTGGATCCGAATTGCTGAGGGATTTCATCTAGATGCAGTTTCCGAACTGCTTAGGGGCAATGGATGGCAAACATATACGTGTTAAGAAGCCGTCTCACTCTGGGTCCTGGTTCTACAATTATAAGCAATACTTTTCAGTAGTGCTGTTGGGTTTGGCAGACACTACTTATAAGTTTATATTTGTGGATATTGGGGCCTATGGAAGCACTGCAGATGCGCACATTTTCAGTTGTTCTAGATGGAGTGAGAGACTTCATGCCAACCTACTTGCCCTTCCAGAACCCAGAAGGCTGCCTAGTTCTGCGGGACCACCGGCACCATTTGTAATTGTGGCTGATGAAGGGTTTGCTTTGACACCACATGTTATGCGCCCCTTCCCCAGACGCAACCTGGATGACAAACGACGTATATTGAACTATAGGCTGACAAGAGCCCGTCGGTATGTAGAGTGTGCGTTTGGAAAACTTTCCAACAAGTGGAGAGTATTCCTGTCATCCTTACAGATGTCATCGGACAATGCCCCTTTGGTTATTCAAGCATGTGTGATCCTGCACAACTTCGTCAGGATTCATGATGCTCCCTTAGATGCTAGTTTGGAGGAAACAGGAACATATTCTTCCTCATCTGGAGGATTGGACATGACTGGTCATGGCCGGCATGGAACTGAAGGACTTGCAGTTCGAGACCTCTATGCCGAGAACTTCTGTAGCCCTGAGGGTGCATTTTCGTGGCAGATGGATGCAGTTCTGGGCAGACAATAATTACATCTGGACTCGGCCTAGTTTAGTTGTAACTTTTATTTGTAGACAGATTTTATTTTTTAAAGATAGTGTAGGGACTCGCAAGACAAAGAGGACCCTTGACGTGGGCTTGTGGGCTGGGATTGATAGCAGGACTAAATATGTTTGCAAAAGTGATCTTGATTGTCAGCGCACTTTAAAATGTGTACAAGTATACATAATATTTAAGCTGACATATTTAGCCCTACTGTAATCCTCAAATACCTCTTTTAAGCTTGCAATAACAACCAATATAACAATATAATAATAGTTAACGGTAACCGCAGAGTGCACCTGTCTTTGCTATTATTATATTGTGACAAAGTACAAAGCCCATCATGTCCTAACAGTCTACAGCATTATTCGCCACCGGGGCCTGTTTATAAAGTAGTATTTTGTCAGCAGAGGTGGTTCTGCAGGTTGGCCATCCTGGAAACACACCAGCAACAAACTGACACTTGAAGACACTGTCCAAGGTACCATAAGAGTATGGGCCTGATACTTGAATTTGGCGTTCTATACATGGACTAACTTCTTTATAAATTTAGTATACCTAATTTGTGATAAAGTATTTTCATCTATAACTGTGTTTGAAGAATAAACTTGTTATGAAAGTTATGTGGACTTGATAAATGTCAACATCAATAACTACATGCAAACCATGTTTTAAATAATAAAATATTTATTGTTACAGAAATATAAATAAAATTTGGCTTTATTTTCATCATTACAAAAAATAAATAAAAGTCATAACAGAATAATTATATGTCGAGGGGGTGGAGCTTGACCGCGGACTGGATGGCAGCGTGAGAAGGAGCTCTCCTGCTAAGTACTCTCACATAGCTTTGAAATACACCTGAAATCGCTTAAAATATGGGCAAAATAGGTCACTACCAGCCCAGAGATGGTGAAGGTCGAAAACTAACCAAGAAGTGGTCACAAAACTCTTTGCTAAGAGACACACGCACCCGCCGGCTTACTTGGCCAAGATGGCGCCGGAGCTTACCCCTCACCGGGAATCAGAAGACGATCACCGCTCAAGCAGCGACGAGGAACAAGCTCCAGATGAAGCACTTACAGCGGCAGTGTTGAAGAAAGCTCTCACACAAGCATTGAAACCGGTAAGAGAGGACCTAGCTGATATAAAAACGGAATTAAATGCCCTTGGGTTCCAGACGGAGGCCTTGGAGACGACATGTACAGAACTAACTTCCCATGCCTCAGCATTAGCCGCTAGAACAGAACAGTTAGAGTCGCACGTAAATACAGTTTCACATTAATTAAAGACCAGGAAAATAGAAGTAGACGTAAAAACATCCGCTTCAAGGAGATCCCTGAAACCTGGGCGGGCGACGCTCTTCCTAATGTGGCGTAGGAGATATTTACCGATTTACTCGAATCGGAACGGGCCATGGCAGTTGTGATTGAGCGTATACATAGGGCTCTGCGCTTGAAACCCAAGCCAAATGAGCCACCCTGTGATGTTATATGCGGTATGCTCTCATATGTAGACACGGCCGCGATTCTCCGCTCAGCTAGGGAAAAGAGCCCTGTTAGCTACGCAGGCGAAGAGATATCCTTATACCAGGACATTGCAACTTTCACGCTCCAGAAAAGGCGCCTGCTACGTCCATTACTGAATAGGCTGAGAGCGAAAGGGCTTCAATATGCTTGGCTCTTCCCTTTTGGGATCTCCGTGCTGAAAAATTGCAAACCCCAGCAGACCTTGAAATTGCATGGTCCACCTTGGAAATAGAACCGGTGGAAATACCATCATGGTCTCCAGCTGCGGATTTGGCGCACTTACCACCTCTGCCGCAATCGGAGGACTGGCACACTATTACACGCCCGAATTCTACTCTCAACTTCTGCCAACTCACCACACCGCTGACTTTTACTTTTAGTTCTTATACCTCACAACCTTTAACAACTTCCCACAATGGTCAGTGAAGTTACCTCCAAAATCCTATAGACTTCTATCAGATCCCCTGTCTCAAGATGGACTCTCGAATCGAAAGAAAATCTATTTCCTCAACCAAGTGTGAAGATAATCCCTCAAAATCTACAGGAACTGTTCCTTACCCCCCCCCCCTTCCCCAAGCAGGCCCTTGACACTCTCTCCCAGACTCCCATGACTCTCTCTGAAAGGAAACTACTCAAGATTTATGTTGGATGTGATTAATCCGTCTCTCTTGTTGTTTAGTGCTATTTCCTTTAAATGCAAAGATAGATGGCTTGTTTTTTAGTCGGTGGTGATGCTCTTTCATTTCCTCGCCCTACATCCACTGGTTATAGAGAATGTGACATTGATTTAGTGTCATGAAAACATTTGACCATTTTTGAAGATACTTTTTATCAGGAAATGTACATTCTCACTAGGGGAAAGGAGGGAGCATCATTAAGACAAAATGTTCTCATTTAATGTCAGAAGTTTTCTAGATACTCCCCATCCCTAACCTATTTTCCTTACCTCTAACTCCTACTCTTTCCTTGCTGACCTCCCCTTTACTACTAACCACTTCGTTATAAAGATATAAGCATTTGAAACTATCATACAAGGTCATAGCTTCCATTTGACATCATTTGAACCTGAAGGAATACATATACTAGAGTTCCTATAAATTGGCTTATATTGAGTTTCTAGTCCCTTCCCCTACCCTCCCCTCCCCCCCCCCCCCCGGCTCATGACTGTTACTGTTACACACTGCCTAATATTGGCGATTTTCTATGTTATGCATAATGCTATGTGTTTGTACACCACAGGTCAAGACTTATCTCCGGTTTTGAGGATTATTCTCCCCCCCCCCCCTTCTGTTCTCTTCTTCATCTACTGTTCTTCCTGAAAGTTTCTGAATGCACTCACTTATCCCCCACTTTATCCTTTTCCCCACTTAGACTCCCCATTCTTTTTACTCCTTCCCATATTCCCTTCTTCCTTGTCACTCACTGGGTTGTCTCTACCCTCCCCTACTTACTGCTGCTTGTCTATACATCCCCTCTTTCTCAACTTTCGAGCTCTTCCTTCCCTATTCTATCACCCTACCTGATTCTCTTCTCTGCTCTTCGACTCGGGCGTTAAAGGACCTCGTGGACATGGGTGAGACTAAATGCGCATCTTTTAATGTACGGGGCTTAAATACCCCCAATAAGAGACATCATGTGATCAACATTCTTAGGAAACTTAAAGGGGTTATCCGAGTTATTTTTTTGTTCTTTCTATGTTCCTAACTAAGCAAATGTAACAGCTTTCCAATTAACGCACTTTATCTCCAGTGGCTGGTTTCTCAGATTTCACTGAGGGTCACATGACCTGTGATGTCAGCTTCTCTCCCTGCTCTGATAAAGGTCGTTTACAAGCCTGTAAACTAGATGTCACTGTGCTGGCCACGCCCCCCCCCCCCCCTTCACTGCCGTCTACTCTCTGCTACGATTCTTAACCCCTTCAGCTGCACAGCTCTGCAGGCAGTGAGAGACAATTCTGGGCACATGATCTGACATACTAGAGAGAGCATTACACAAGAAGGTAGGGGGAAGATCCTGTGTGTATTAGCAGTGTCATTATACAGCTGGGACTTGTAGTCCTACACATACAACATGCTGCAGAGTCTCCCAGCAGGCAGACATGTCACTCAGTGCAGCTCTTGTATTCACTCCCTTAGCAGAGCAGGGGGAGGGGCAGATATGTCACTCAGGGCAGCACTTGTATTCACTCCCTTAGCAGAGCAGGGGGAGGGGCAGAGATGGTTTTTATTGCATGTAAACAAAGGGCCAGAAAAGAACCAGGGAAATGAGGAAAAATATATATTTTTTTTGCATAAAACTTGCTTAGCTCAGTTATATATCCGATTTTCAGTGCTATATTATTTTTTTTCATAACTCGGACAACCCCTTTAAGGCTTCCCTTATATTCCTACAGGAGACTCATTTTAATCAAAACAAAATTCGCCCACTAGATATTTTGCCAACTGGTATCATGTATGTCATGCTACCTCAGCATCCAAAGGAGTATCCATTGCGGTTCAACGATCCTTGCCGCTTAAAGTGGAGAAACAATATGCTGACCCAGAGAGCAGAATGTAATTTTTAAGGACCCAAATATATGCGACTAAACTTACACTAGCAAACATATACGCCCCTAACCATGCACAGATTCCATGGTTATTGGATGCCTTAGATAAACTCAAGCTAATTGCGGATGGCCCGGTAATTCTGGGTGGTGGCGACCTAAATATCACCTTAAACCCTGTACTTGATTCCTCAACCTCTAAATCCAGTACCTCTCAGCGAGCCTTAGCTAAATTACAATCCAAACTTTCAGATCTTTCTCTTATAGATGCCTGGAGATTGCAGAACCCCTCCGCTCAGGACTACTCTTATTTCTCCACAGTGCATAACTCACACCAAAGATTGGACTATCTATTGGTCCACAAATCCTTGCTACCTCATCTAACAACCGCAGGTATTTCTGTTCTCTCTATCGGACCATGCTCCGATCCACCTTTCTCTCTCCCTATCTGATGCTCCACCCACAGCGTGGAGGTGGCGCCTGAATGAGCAAATTTTAGAAAACACCAAAGCCCTCTCTGATATACAAACACAAATATCCACCTTCTTTGAGTTGAATAAAAATTCTGCCTCTTGTCCAATAATCTGTGAATCACACAAAGCCTATGTCAGAGGTCTATTCACCTCCTGGGGATCTAAACTAAAAAAGGACAGGCAAAAAGAAATAGACACGATTTTATCGCAGATTGCACTCCTAGAAAAGGAACATAAAAA
This sequence comes from Bufo bufo, assembly GCF_905171765.1. Taxonomy (NCBI): domain Eukaryota; kingdom Metazoa; phylum Chordata; class Amphibia; order Anura; family Bufonidae; genus Bufo; species Bufo bufo. The sequence goes on from NC_053392.1 coordinate 449,286,263, forward strand.
CTCTAGACTGATAGAAACGCAAACAGAACTGCGAACCCTAAGGGAAAAACTTATCACCCACATGCAAAATAAATCAGCCAAAGCTTATCTCCACTTTAGACATAAGCTTTTGCTCATGGTAATAAAATAGGGAAGCTTATGTCTTCTTTAATTAAGAAGGAGAGGGCAAAGCAACATATTCATAAGATCAAAGACCATACGGGTCTGACAACTTTCTCTCTACCAGAAATGGCGGCAGCCTTCCATAAATATTATTCGGCCTTATACAACATTGGCGAAACGCATACTGCAACGAGCAACACCCACAAACAAGAGCTGATTGACGACTTTTTGAAGGACTTATCCATGCCACGCCTAGACCAAGCCATGATAAATTCCCTTCTCTCTCCTGTCACAAATAAGGAAGTAAGCTTGGTCCTTTCCTCTTTCCTTCCTGGGAAGAGCCCAGGCCCAGACGGGCTCCCTTTGCTCTATTATAAAAAATTCCAAGATGTGCTCTTGCCTCACCTTACCGCACTTAGCTCCTCATTATTTAAAGGCGACTCTCTTCCTAGACAAACACAAGAGGCTCACATCACTCTTATTGCGAAATAAGGGAAAAACCTGGAAGAATGTGGAAGCTATAGACCTTTTTCACTTCTCAATTTAGACCTCAAAATTTGGGCTAAACTTCTGTCCCTGCGCATAAAAAAACTTCTGCCTCACCTTATAGGCGAGGAACAGCTTGGGGTTTGTCCCGGGCATGGAGGGAAGGACCAACACGATCAAATTGCTGACAGTAATCCACCAAGCTCAAGCCGAAAGTAGACCACTAACCCTTCTCAGAGTAGATGCCAAGAAGGCCTTTGATAGAGTCAATTGGCTTTTTATGCACTCTACACTCCTGAAATTCGGATTCCCAACCACTTTTATAAAGGCCATTTTCACGCTCTATTCCCAACCATCAGCCTCCCTTCTAGTAAATGACTACTTGTCACCCCCCTTTGAGATAATGAATGGGACCAGGCAGGGATATCCACTCTCCCCTACCCTGTTCGTGCTTGTTATGGAGACTTTGCTTCAACAAGTAAGACAGCATCCAAATATAAACGGCTTTCCCACACCAAGTGGCAAACTGAAAGCACTAGCCTTTGCTGGCGATCTCCTTTTCCTGTTACCCGCCCCAGAGACTGGGCTCCCCTGCCTGGCTAACTTGTTTGAAAAATTTGGAGAAGTCTCAAACTTCAAAGTAAATGTCACAAAATCAGAAATCCTGAATATATCCCTTACCAAACAGTGCTACTTGAGACAAAAAAAAAAATATCCTTTTGCATGGGCTTCCACCTCTCTCAAATATCTAGGTGTCCAAATCCCAACCTCCATATCCAAAGTATACGACATAAACTTTTGCCCCCTCCTTAATGAGATTCAAAAATCTCTGGCAGATTATGATATTCCTCTGATATCTTGGATTGGTAGGAAAAATGTAATACAAACATATATCCACCCTAAAGTTTTATACAAACTTCAGATGCTACCGATAGCACTACCACAAACCTTTTTCTCTACACTGCTCTCTCTTTTCTCACGATACCTTTGGAAGCAGAAACGCCCACGTATGGCACACAAACTCCTGACCAGACCAGCCAAGAGATGGGGTATTGGTCTGCCGGATGTCCAAACAATATATAGAGCGATCCAACTGAGAAGATGGATCAATCTTAGTACTCTATAAGACACGGAAATCGCCAATCACTGGGCTGCAAAGGCCTACAAAGGGGACTTAATGAGAGACATGTGGCTGCCCCCCAAAACTCACAACACATGTACGTTTACAGAAATCAACTTGCTCTTCAAGGGAGCTTCCAGCACTTGGGCTCTCCTCTCACCTTCTCTATCACCCACTCTTTCTCCATTAGTCCCCTCTAGCTTAATACCCGTGGTCGTGGGCAGAGACACCCTGACCTTCAAACCCATATGGGATCAGCTCGCACACGTTCCAGTCTTGAATATGTTTCCGAGCGGGGGGATTCCCAGTCAAGCTGATTTAAAACTGTTGCTCTCAAATTTCTCACTTACGTTTCTACACTTATCCCACTTTACTAGTTGCTGTAAAGACTTCCTTCAGACTCACTATCCTTTTAGAGACTTAACAGACTTCGAGTCCGACTTGTCATCTCCAGTCCCCAAATTCGGGAAGCTATCTTAGGTACTAAAGCAATGCAGAAGCGAGAGCCACCTGAATAATCCAGGGTACATTACCTCTTGGGAGAAAGAACTGGGTCTTTCACTTAGTGAGTTTTAAATAACCCATATTCTTCAAAACTCCCATGGTTATTCAAGATGCATTCGCCTACAAGAATCTCACTACAAAGTAGTCTCCAGGTGGTACAAAACCCCCTGAATTCCTCCATGCACATGGACTTTCTCCTACCAATCTATGTTGGAGATGTAACTCACAAGTTGGCACTCACACTCACATTTGGTGGTACTGTCCGATAATACGCCCCTTCTGGTCTGAAGTGGAACGCATAACAAAAGAGGTCACGGGTTTGAAGTTAACACTAACTCCCTCACTTGTTGCCCTACTCCAGAATGCTGGCCATCCGCATCATCTTTAGTTACTCATTTTTTAGCTGCATCTAAATATCTGATCCCCTTAAAGTGGTTAAACACCACACCTCCCACTGTAGCAGAATGGATTGGAAAACTGCACCAAATATGCAGATTTCCATATCCCCTCAAGCAACGCTAACTTAATCAAAAATAGTGCATACAACTCTTATCAAACCCCCAAATGAATTTGGACACCAGACCCCAAAGTACGTTCAGACACAAAGCCCAGAATAAATACAGACCTCAAACCCCAAAATAAGTACAATCCCTAAAACAAATATAGACCCCAGACCAGACTGCAGTTGAGGAGTCACAACCTGCACAGAATAATAGACAACATTTTTACAAACAAACCCTGTGCTATTTGAACCCTTAGACAACCGCCACCCTACTGTATATGTACGGTGGACGTTGTCTGTTTAAAAAGGGCACCTACTGGCGAGAGCAGTTGACACCATAGCTGCTGGGCTTTTGCTGTTTTTCACTGCATAGCAAAAGGTTACATTCACTCATCAATGAAAAAAGTGGCCATTAAAAACAGACACACTGTCAGTTTTTCATGGCTATTTTTTAACCATTTTGCATCCATTTTTCTGTCTGTTTATCCATTTTTAATGGTTGTTTTGCATCCATTTTAAACTTTATTACTGATAATGACCTATCTAACTGCAAATAACTAATTAATTTCTGAGCCAACCTCCATATATTTGATATTATTTTTCACGGGGCATCTTAGACCTTTCCCTTTTGTAATTAGATGACAGATATAATATTTTAAAAAATATTTAAGAAAAAAATGAAAATTATGGGGAAAAAAAGTGTATTTTTCCTTTTTTATATATTTTTTTTCTATTACAAAAGATTTCAAGACAAAAGATTTCTAAAACCATTATTGCATGTTTGTACCATAAAAATGGATGTTATTTGTGTTAACTTATCTACTGGCTGGGCTTGATTAAAGGTGAGCCAAGTTATCAAAAATTCTTCTCGGCTGCTTTGCTGAAGTTCAGAAAGACATTTGATAAGTTACGATTTACTTAATCGCAAATCACATTCAATTATGGTGACGTCTCACGTAGTGATGCGCATATTTTTTCGCAATACGTGCAACTTGTATAGTAAGGGGCAGGCAACTTTTCTATTGGTTGCTAGGGATGTTGCAAAGCTGTGACAAAGCCTTTTCATTGGCCCACAAGCTAGAAGAAGGGAGGGATGATCACCTGATGTGTACTGTGTAAAAAAAAAAATATATATATATATTTGTCATTACAAATATATAGCACTATAGAGCTTGTGATGAAGTTCAATAACAGCTTCACTTGAATAAACGTTTCAGGCTTTGTCTTGGCTCCAGTAGGTATTAGCATTAACACTGGCAGGCATACAGTGTTCATTTTAGGACATGGTCAGATATCATAGTCAAGTATCAAAATAATGCCAATGTGACACCTGACTCTGACACTTGACTCTCACATCTGAGTTTGACTTATGCTTTTCATAGGTCAGGGTCAAAGTGAGAATGATTTATAGATATACTATACTATGTATTTGTAATGCAAATCACACAACCAAAGTACGTCTATTGCTGAGCTTATAGCTCTGTGCCTAAAATGCTGTAAGCTAACACATTACAGTGTTATTTGAGCGCATAGCTGATAGCTCACTGGTAAAGCAATTGCCTCATACCCAGTGTTTCTGTGTTCAAAACCCCTTTAAGCCACTAAACTTTTTTTTAGATTTTATTAAGCCCTAGATAAGAGGCAAATTTAAATGATGTGTGACACTGATATCTGACTTCCTTCACTTGTCAGTGTCACAAACGATTTTAGGTTTACTGTGTTTTTTGGTATACTACATCTCATAGATCAAAAAAATCACCACCTTTGGTGTCTAAAGCTTTAGCTCAGTGGTAAGACATTTGCTTTATTAAGAGTACATGGGCAGCACTATAGTAAAGGGGGCACTAATTTACTGTATCTTAATCTATTTCCAGGTGACTGAGGTTTTATTTGTTTTTTGTTGTCTTGAAACACTGTACAATATAATAATGTATTCTTATTTCTTAGGAAGGAGTCTAATTATCAGATCTGTAAATTACTTGATTGCAATTATTTGTCGGCATCCACCCAAACATAAGCTGCAAAGATATGACCACTAGGGGTCTCACTAGTCTACTGTGGTTAGGCATGGTCCAGCTCTCCCAGCAAATACAAGCAGGAGGAAGTTTGGGCGTGTTCTGGAATAGCTGATGAGGAGAATTGCCAGATTCGCTGCCTCTTCACAGATCTGGAAACCAAATTATCTTACTGTAAGTCTGCTCTCCCTCCGCTATCTTACATGGCTTATACATTGATTCACCTCTTTCAAGTGTGTATGCAGTTCCATATCAGCTAGAATCACTGTATTTCTGGGACCCCTGAAAAAGTTGATTAGTCCCTGTATACAGAGCTGTGTCCTGGATTATACATATCTACTGTATATATGTGTATTATACACACTGTGTGCTATAGCTTCACCACACTGAGATCTGCTCAGAAAGCTGATATACATATTACTGCTTTATCCACAGACACAATATATGATCATACAGATCGCAGTACTATGTGATAGCTTCTAAGTATAGAAAAAACATGTGGTAATGTTATAGCTTGGAGGTTACATTAATGGCTTTGCATGTAGATATCCCAGGTTGAAGTCCCCAGAAAGACATATTTTTTTCTTTAATAGCATATACTATTATAAATAATATGTTATTAACCCGTAGGATACCAGCCGCTGTACATGTATGTCGCTGGAAACACGGTCACAAATCCCAGCGCCATTTCTCAGAATATTCAGCCCCGCCTCTGAATGCTCGAATTGTTTATTTGCATATGAATACAAACACAGATATCTCTGCAGCTATTTATCATACATAATCAGCATAATGAGCCCTAATCTGGTTGATTCTGGTGACAGAGCCTCTTTAACCTGTACGCCCTGATGTCAGAGTCCTTAAGGACACAGGGCGAACAGGTACGCCCTATGTATTTCCGATCACCGCTGCGCGGCGTGCGGTGATCGAAACGGTGTGCCTGCTGAAATCATTCAGAAGGCACCCTGTGACAATGCCGAAGGGGGTCCTGTGACACCCCCCCCCCCCCCCCGTATCAGCAATCGTTGCTAACCGCAGGTCAATTCAGACCTGCAGTTTGCAGCATTTCCGGGTTATTCGGGTGACCCGATGACCGGAATAGGAGGGTACTCGGTGGTGTAATATGAAATAAAACCTAAAAAAGTCATATTCAGTGAAGCCCACTGTGCGAATCTGGATTCCTGGTTGGCCAACAAAGTCAGGAATCAAGGGCTCAAAATACTCTGAGGTACTCCAGCCAAGTTCACCAGCCAAGTGATGTAGCATACAAAACCGAAAAGGGTTTTGAACTCAGAAAGCCTGGACATGGGGCAACAGCATTTCCACTGAGCTACCAGCTTGCCTTGTATGAGTTTGGGATTTTTGTTCATCTATGTGATGTAGCATACAAAACCACAGTAAACCTAAAATCTTTTGTGACCCTGACAAGTGAAGGAAGTCAGATATCAGCGTCACACATCATTTCAATTTGCCTCTTATCTAGGGCTTAATAAAATGTAAAAAAAAAAATTGCGGCTTAAAGGGGTTTTGAACACAGAAACACTGGGTATGAGGCAATTGCTTTACCTATGAGCTATCAGCTATGCGCTCAAATAACACTGTAATGTGTTAGCTTACAGAATTTTAGGCACAGAGCTATAAGTTCAGCAATAGACGTACTTTGGTTGTGTGATTTAGCATACAAATACATAGTATATCTATAACTCATTCTCACTTTGACCCTGACCTATGAAGAGCATAAGTCAAACTCAGAAGTCAGAGTCAGGAGTCAGGGTCAGGGGTCAGGGTCAGGTGCCACATTAGCATTATTTTGATACTTGACTATGATATCTGACCATGTCCTAAAATGAACACTGTACAAGCAAACAAACTCAACTCTACTACATCTGTTGCTCTCTGGCTTTGCTGTGCTGCCAGGCTTTTGTAGAACTTGGCTTTAGCTGTCTGCTGCAACTTCTCTCTATAGTCTGACTCTAGCTTAGTCCAGGGAACTATTCCTCCTGGCTTCAGAGGCTCCAAGCTGTGGCCTCCACATCCAGCAGAGCTGAAGGTGCTCTAGCTGGCTTAGGCAGGACAGGATCAGCAGAGATGTGGACCTGCTTCCTTCCCCTAGCAGGGGGTGAGCTGAACTAACTCTATTTATTCCTTTAAATCCCTCGATTATTCCCCCTATTTGCTCTGCTTCGGACGACAACTGAATCAAAATGGCCGCCTAAGGGCCTTCTTGTTGTTTTTCCTGCGCTATTACTGGGAAAACGCCTCCTGTGCGGTGGGAAAAAGGAGTGACACCCCCTCCAGAAAATGGGAAAATAATTGTTACTGCGCCATCATATACTTATCATTATGCCTCCCGGTGCCTGTACCGCCCCCTGTGCGGGAAATGGTGGTGTCGCCCTCCTAATTGAAGTGAACCTAAGGGGCAGGCCCGAAGGTGAGGTTTATATCTGTCCCTCGGAGGAAGAGGAGGTAACTTGCTGCAGTGTTGCTAGAGAACATGTGAATTCCAACATGGCTGATCGCCCTCCATCACAGCCTGAGAGAGAGAGACGCCTGGACCCCGAGGAGGAAACTGAGGAGGAGCGGGCTCACAATTATGAGACCTGGGGCGCACGCTGGAGGAGTAGGGGTATCGAACCCTCGCCGTATATGGACACCGCTGATGAAAGAGCTGTGCTCCATTAGTCACAAGAAGGTACACAAAGAAAAAGCACTATGAAGAATTAACCAAAAAAATGTTGGATGAGCTGCTGGACTGGCTACCAGTATTACAGAGATGGCGAGGGAAGGTCCTCTCCTTTTTTAAAGAGCAGGGATTTGGTTTCCTCCGGGATGAAAAGTCCGGCTGGGACTATTTCATGAATAGGAGGTCGGTGAAGAGGTCCTATCTGCCGGAGACCCAGCATAACCTCCGTGTGGGGGAGGATGTGAAGTTCACCCCCGCTGAATGGCCATGCGGCACCTACGTCATCGGTGTCATGCGCCCCCTGCCAGAACCCGAGGCTTGGGAAGAGGAACCGAGGCCTAGAGAAAAAGGAGCCATCGTCTCAGTGCCACCTGCCAGTTGATGCCCGCAGTTCGCTACCACGTTCGTTGCAGGTGGGTTACCAGACCACTAGTCAGTTTCATGGGCCTGTTGTGGTATGGCAACCTTCGATTGCCATCATGGAGCCTGACCAGCCCTCGCAGAATCGTCTACGCTCCTGGATTGAGTACATAGCCCCGACGCAAACATTTATGCAGTGGGAGGCTGGTATGGAGAAAATGCGTTGCATGGCTGTACGGAGACACCTGGATTCCCCATCATGGGCTGGAGCCCACTTCTACAAAGGTCACAGTTAAAGAAGTACCAGAGTTGTGTTCTGATGAATGGGACTCCGGGAGCCCCCTGGAGACAGACTTTCCATCATCACCTGACCACTATGAGTGAGTAGGCCGGCTGGCCAACACTATTCAACCCTGCAATTAGGAAATTGACTGTATGGAGCTGGGAGAGAACCCCTGTGTTTAGTGGGACTCTTTTTATTTAGTGACAGTTCCCCAGGTCACCTTTGAGCCCATTTCCCTTCTAATAGACTCCCACCTGGACCCCCGTCTTGCTGCAAAAACCCCAGTTGCGCAGGTTGCCCAATTTTCATATCCCTTTTTACCCCCCTTCTCAGGTTGTCTGAGACTTTAAATCAAGTTCTGAGCGACAGCTCAAGTCAAGTGCCCAGAAAGACATTTTTCTGCATTTTATCCTATGCGAAGCTCGTGTTTTGCCTTTCAGGGACTTTGTACTTTACCCGACCTTTTGGATTACAAATAATGACATTTCTACTTCCCTTGGATTACAAAGGACTTTGTTGCACTACATGTTCCAGTTTGGTGCATTTAATCCTCAAGCATTGAAGAAACAGACTCTAGTGTGATTTTCTTGCACTATTTGATTGCATTAAATATTGCCTTATCTATTTGCACTATGATTTGCACTAATCTTTTTCAGTTTCAGCAATGTTTCAAGTATATTGCCCATTGTGTGTATTTCTTTTCAGGTGCCGCAATGTGATTATATGCACTTTTGTATGGACTTTGTACTAAATCTAGTTAGCCAGATAGCTAGCACCTTCATTGCTCATATGGACTGCCTCTGAGGACTCAAAAATACTAATGGTTCTTATGTTACCTTGTGTTAGTTTAGAAAGCCTAGGTATTTTATTATCGCTACACAAGGGAAACCAAGTGGTAAGTCGCAAGCAGGTCTAACAACGTCAAGGGTAACCCGCTGCTAATATGTGTTTGGAGGTATTAGTCCTCCTAGAGATATGAGAGTGCATTGCCTCCGCCTCCTAATTTAGTGTGTCATATAGCCTTGTGAACCGCCTTAAGGAAATTTTGTAGCTACCTGTTAAGGCATCAAGGTGACGAAGAGTAAAGCATGATTAGACCTTGGTGCTGGAAGGGAATACAGAATGAAGCCACTCTTCTATTTGTGGGTGTCTCACAGTATCGTGGAGGGATTAAAGTACATGATACCCCCACGCTCCACATACGACTGTGGGCACATTGTGGAGTATTTGAGCGCTTTGTGCAGGCATTTTGGTTTACTGGTTTATACCGAGAGGGAGAACTGTGAATAGACTCCCTACTCACAAGGGCAGAAACCTAGAGGTAGCTGTTGCTATGTGTGTATCCGTAGTAACCTTAACAGTCTATATATGTATGTATATTTTTGTGCAGCACTTTAAATCTTACTTGGTACCCTTAGACCATATACCACACCGAGGGCAGTTTGGTTCTTAAGGGGGAATGTAATGACCCAGAGTGCCATTACCACTCTGCACCCCGCTACTGTCTCCTATAGGCTAATTACATGTCATCCTATGTATTTATTTCAGGTCCAAACACTGTGTATTTCTAATGTTGGTAACTGTTATATTCAAATGTAATGTAACTGGTTCACCAGAAGATGGCAGCAAACATGGCAGTGCTAAATTTGCAGGGGATGGAACCCTTCTTTCCATTATACACTCCCTCTCTAAAAAGAGGAGGGACTAGTTAGAGTTAGTTCAGCTCACCCCCTGCTAGGGGAAGGAAGCAGGTCCACTTCCCTGCTGGATGTGTCCTGCCTAAGCCAGCTAGAGCACCTTCAGCTTTGCTGGATGTAGAGGCCACAGTTTGGAGCCTCTAAAGCCAGGAGGAATAGTTCCCTGGACTAAGCTAGAGTCAGACTATAGAGAGAGAAGTTGCAGCAGACAGCTATAGCCAAGTTCTACAAAAAGCCTGGCAGCACAGCAAAGCCAGAGAGCAGATGTAGTAGAGTTGAGTTTGTTTGCCTGCCAGTGTTAATGCTAATACCTGCTGGAGCCAAGACAAAGCCTGAAATGTTTATTCAAGTGAAGCTGTTATTGAACTTCATCACAAGGTCTGGACTCAATTTATTCCTTTAAATCCCTTGATTATTCCCCCTATTTTCTCTGCTTCGGACGACAACGTCTGGGTTCCAGCGTATCCCGGTAGGAGCTTCGTGACACGTGCGCCAACATTAAGGGACATTTAGGCCACCCCACACCAGTCTGGCATTCCTACAGCTGGGTACTATCTACTACATCACTAAAATGGGCCCTGTGCTCTTGCTGCTTCACTGCAACTGGCGTCTCGAAAATAATTTGCTTTAAGGGACCCATGGCCATTGCTGTGTGTCGCAATGGTTTCTGTGTATGCTGCATACATGTGTGCTTGTATACAGTATGTGTATATATATATATATATATATATACCATTTGTGTGTATAAGCTCTATTTATGCAATATGTATGTGTGTATATGCTGTATTTATGCTATATGTATTTGTGTATATGTGTATGCATGTGTACATGCTATATGCATGTGTGTAAATGTTGTGTGTGTATACTTGTTACAAGTGTAAGCCTGTAGCTGACTGTCCCGCCAGTGTTATTGACCCACACCTATTCCTGGTTGTCTGTCTGGCAGGATCCTTGGATTCATATCCAGCATTACTGTGTACTTGTAATGTGTATGAGCGGCTCTCTAGTAATCTATTTAGCTATTTAATTATATGTTCTAAATTATATGGTATTAGTATTTAATTATGTATATTGGTCAGGGGTTCTCCTAGCCTTTCTGGTGCCTGTGGTGAAAAGTAAATTGGCACCCCTGCTAGTGTTGTAGATTTCCATTGTGCATTTCAGAAAATCAGGAGAACATTCTACAGTATGTCTGTTGCAGAATTTTGCTTAAAGGGAACCGGTCACCGGGATTTTGTGTATAGAGCTGAGGACATGGGTTGCTAGATGGCCGCTAGCACATCCGCAATGTGCTTTTATTGTGTAAAAAAAACGATTTGATACATATGCAAATTAACCTGAGATGAGTTCTGTATGTGAGATGAGTCAGGCACAGGACTCATTTCAGGTTAATTTGCATATGTATCAAATCGGTTTTTTTACACAATAAAAGCACAGAGAGCTATGGGGACTGGGTATTGCGGATGTGCTAGCGGCCATCTAGCAACCCATGTCATCAGCTCTATACACAAAATCCCGGTGACAGGTTCCCTTTAAAGGCCATCTTTCAGCAGATTTGTACCCATGAAACTGCCCTGTTACATGTGCACTTGGCGGCTGAAGGCATCTGTGTTGGTCCCATGTTCATATGTGCCCACATTGCTGAGAAAAATTATGTTTTATTATATAATTTATTATATACCTTAAAGTGTTTTTTCACGATTCAGCAGGTTCCACAAATTCGCCTTTAGGGCTCATGCACACAAACATATTTTTTTGCATTTCCATTCCGTGTTTTTACAGGTCCGTATGCTGAACCATTCATTCCAATGGGTCTGCCAAAAAAACTGAAATGAATCCATGTGCATAACGTTTCCGTATGTCTGCATCTCCATTCCCCAAAAAAATAGAACATGTCCTATTCTTGTCTGTTTGGCGGACAAGGACAGGCATTGTTACAATAGATCCGCAAAGAAAAATTGGATGCAACACGGATGTCACACAGATGTCATCCATTTCTTTTTGCTGATCTGTGTTTTGTGGAACGCAAAATACATATGGTAGGGTGCATGAGCCCTTGAATACACAAAATTTACATGTAAAAAAAAGTTTGTTATATGCTTACTATTCAAAAGTTGTGTAGATCGATCTCTTGAACTGGTCATGTGGCGCACCTCCATTGTAGGCTATGGATTGAACATCACTTACACTATGGACAGGACCAGAACTATTAATCTCCCTGAAGCATGCACAGGTGAGGTGGAGTCAAGAGTTTGCACATGAGCCAAGGAGAGGAATAGTTCTGGCCCCGTCCACAGCTGAAGTGATGTCCTGTCCATAGCCAATGATAGTAACCGGGTAAAGGATGTGACATTGGAGGAAGCAGTATTTTCAGAAGAGAGTCAAATGACTGGGTTATCGAGAGGTGATCCACAAGACTTTGGAACAGGAGGGTAAGTATATTTAAAATTTTAGTTTATGTTTCATTAAGGTGGGTTCACAGGGTACCAGAAAGCCCCTTTAAAATTTCTTCTAAATGTGCATCCCTAGTAAGTTTCAGGTTGCCATGTCCCTTAAGTTTTCAAGTCATAAAACAAGTAGCAGTACTAAACATATCATACATACCTGATGCAGTTTTAAGGCCATTCGAATTGCTGGAGAAACAATAGTGTGTAATAAGTCCATGTCTGCAAAGACCCATTCTTCTTCTCTGGATATTTGATAATGTCCCTTAAATAAGGAATGTAGTCCATGAAGAAATGCATCCAAACTAAAAGAATAATGGGAAAACATGTTAACTTGTTAAGGTTTTTTAAAACCAAAAGTCCACCGATTCCAACCTGTAATCCTCCTGTATTGATCCAGGGGAAGACAAAAAAAAGAAAACCCTATGAGGGAAAAAAAAAAATCAACTCCAATGTGAAAATCAGAACAAATCCCTGGATTAACGCCCATCTTTCTTTTAAGGAAGGGTTGAGCCAAAAGGAAAGGGTGTGTATAACATTTTGTCTATACATTTATAAGCCTCAATGTTATTTTGAAATAAAAAGTTATCTGAACCTTTTTTGAAGCCATCTACTGTATTTGCTATGACCAGCTCCTGCGGCAGGCTATTCCAGAGATTTACAGCTGATTTGATCTGAATTAATTTGTCACGAAGCACGTTATAAATCAGCTATTTCTCAGCCTGCAGAGAGAGTTTATCTTGGGGTACATCACTGTGCATTGAAGTAACATGCATAGCTAGTCAGATGTGGTAGCGAAACAGTTACTGTGTGTCAGAATGACAGGCAGGTGACCGGCATCACTCTTAAACTCAATTCACACTTATTTGGTCAGTTACAGGTCTAAAACTGACCAAATAACTGAAATGTGAACTGATCCTTACAGGTCAATGTCAGTGTCAGGTATGATTTACTTCGCTGTACAGTGGCCCAAGATTCTTCCATAGAGTGAAAAGGCGCTCTGCTTTTACACTGTCTACTGATTCCAAATAGATTGCTAGAGAACCTGTTCTGTTACACGCTGATACAATTAGTGGCCCTATGACAGAGTGGAGAGGGTGTAATCTTGTGCTGACGTCACTGTTTATTTTTCCCTTATTCTGATCTGTCACAAGAACAACCTCCCAAAAAAGGATCCTGTCTTTTGAGCATCCGCCTTCACACGGTCAGTATTTGGTTACTAACTGATCAGTATTGGTTAGGCCAAAAAACCAGAGTGGGTCCAAAACGGAGATGACACGTGATGAGAAGATTTGGATGTCTTCTGTGTTTGGGATCTCAATACAATTCAGTTGCATATAGTTCTTAGCTTACATGTATAAGTGAGGAAAAATTGCTACTCACTTTTTATGAAGTGCTTGCACTTTCAATCCTTTAAATTGCAAAAGGTTAAAAGCAGTTTCTAGGCTCGCTGGCCTGTGTTTCTTAGACGTCGAGTTGTAACCTACTCCATCATGTGTTTGGGAACACTCCTGCTTTCAGCTTCCAAATCATGATCAAATCCTGATGAGAAATACTGACCGTGTGATAGAGGCCTCATGCTCAATTTGCATGAGTTTTGGCCATTTGCCCCTGAAAACATTTTTAATTAGATGGAAAAGAAGCCCTGCATGCAGGACTTTAATGGCCTCTATCACACGTTCAGTATTTGGTCCGTGTTTTCCATCAGTATTTGATCAGTATTGGTAAGGCAAAAACAGGAGTGGGTCTAAAACAGAGATAACATGTGATGGAAATATTTGCATGTCTTCTGTGTTTTGTGCCCACTCCTTGTTTTGGCTTTCAAATCATGATCAAATCCTGATTCAAAATGCTGACCCTGTGATAGAGCCCTTATGGATGCTCCAAAGACAGGATCCGTTGTGTTTTTCATTTTTCAATTCTTCTGACAGATCATAAGGGTAAAATATTTGAAATCTCTTTTTATTAATTCAGCAAACAAAGATCGTCACATAATGTAAGCATATTATAGCGTGTATCACATCACGTTCACATTTTGAAAGCATCAAAGGCAATGCCTAACAATACAAGCTAGGATGTGACCCCCGCTAGTCTAGGGCTAAATGGCCCTTAAAGCGATCGATCTTACAGTGCAAATATACACAATATAACATAACATAACAACAGTTACATGTCAATAATGGGAGGGGGAAGAACAAGGCCCAAACATTGTGTCACTCCTAAGTATCAAGTATATATCGCTCATTTCAGTGATGGATGGAAGACTGTTCATATTATCTAAAATAATAATATTATTATGGTATAAACATATATTGGGTATGTGTCATCACAAATCTCATTCTGATTCCCATTGCTGGGAGTTGAGGAGGTTTGATCTATATTTTAACCAAGGTTGCCATAGCTGCAAAAATCTATCTCTGCTGTGATATGTCCAACCTATCAATTCCTCCATTTGGCACATCTGGTGGACCCTTTCACGCCACATCCCCAGTGATGGTGAGTCGGTTGATCTCCATTTTACTGGAATCAAAAGTTTTGCAGCCATGAGCAGCTGTGTGGCTAAGTTGTTTTTCCCCGGGCGAAAGCCTGTAGTAGGTAACCACAGCAAGATCAGCTGGGCTGAGAGTTTCAGGGTTATTGTTCAAATTTCATTAATAGCAGCCTCAATACCTTCCCAGTAGGGTCTGATGGCTGGGCAGGACCACCAGATGTGCGATAGGGAACCGGTGGCAGCAGAACATCTCCAGCAAAGATCTGTGGAAAGTATCCTGATTTTAAAGAGGTATTCAGGCGTTCTATACCACCGCAGTGCAGTTTTAACTGAATTCTCCTGAATTTTTATGCACTTGGAGAATCCATGCGAGGATTTTTGGATCCACTTAATGTCATCTTCATCAAACTTAAGTTGGAGTTCTTTTTCCCACTCTGCTACCCAAGGTGGGACATTGGAGTCCCTTGAACATAGGATCTGTCTGTAGATGAGCGTGACACATTTATGGGGTAGGCTAGGTAATAGAACATAATTCTCCAGCCACGTTGGTTCAGGGGTTGGGATGAACTTAGAGGTCAGAAACTGTCTACCAATACTCTCAAAATCATTTCTCTGAATGAAGTCCCTGTCAGAGGCTGGGTCACCTGAGAGGGCAGTGTACAAGTTAGGTGAGGTTTGGAGCTTTTTCATGTCTCCTATTCTATGATGTGAAAGTGCTAGCCATATATCTGATGGGGACTTAATTTGTGGGAACATAAGCGTAGGGATAACTGAGATGGGAGCTAGTGGGGATATCTTACCCTGAGCCGAGGCTAAAGCCATATTCTTATGACATACAGGGAGTGCAGAATTATTAGGCAAGTTGTATTTTTGAGGATTAATTTTATTATTGAACAACAACCATGTTCTCAATGAACCCAAAAAACTCATTAATATCAAAGCTGAATATTTTTGGAAGTAGTTTTTAGTTTGTTTTTAGTTTTAGCTATTTTAGGGGGATATCTGTGTGTGCAGGTGACTATTACTGTGCATAATTATTAGGCAACTTAACAAAAAACAAATATATACCCATTTCAATTATTTATTTTTACCAGTGAAACCAATATAACATCTCAACATTCACAAATATAAATTTCTGACATTCAAAAACAAAACAAAAACAAATCAGTGACCAATATAGCCACCTTTCTTTGCAAGGACACTCAAAAGCCTGCCATCCATGGATTCTGTCAGTGTTTTGATCTGTTCACCATCAACATTGCGTGCAGCAGCAACCACAGCCTCCCAGACACTGTTCAGAGAGGTGTACTGTTTTCCCTCCTTGTAAATCTCACATTTGATGATGGACCACAGGTTCTCAATGGGGTTCAGATCAGGTGAACAAGGTGGCCATGTCATTAGATTTTCTTCTTTTATACCCTTTCTTGCCAGCCACGCTGTGGAGTACTTGGACGCGTGTGATGGAGCATTGTCCTGCATATAAATCATGTTTTTCTTGAAGGATGCAGACTTCTTCCTGTACCACTGCTTGAAGAAGGTGTCTTCCAGAAACTGGCAGTAGGACTGGGAGTTGAGCTTGACTCCATCCTCAACCCGAAAAGGCCCCACAAGCTCATCTTTGATGATACCAGCCCAAACCAGTACTCCACCTCCACCTTGCTGGCGTCTGAGTCGGACTGGAGCTCTCTGCCCTTTACCAATCCAGCCACGGGCCCATCCATCTGGCCCATCAAGACTCACTCTCATTTCATCAGTCCATAAAATCTTAGAAAAATCAGTCTTGAGATATTTCTTGGCCCAGTCTTGACGTTTCAGCTTATGTGTCTTGTTCAGTGGTGGTCATCTTTTAGCCTTTCTTACCTTGGCCATGTCTCTGAGTATTGCACACCTTGTGCTTTTGGGCACTCCAGTGATGTTGCAGCTCTGAAATATGGCCAAACTGGTGGCAAGTGGTATCTTGGCAGCTGCACGCTTGACTTTTCTCAGTTCATGGGCAGTTATTTTGCGCCTTGGTTTTTCCACACGCTTCTTGCGACCCTGTTGACTATTTTGAATGAAACGCTTGATTGTTCGATGATCACGCTTCAGAAGCTTTGCAATTTTAAGAGTGCTGCATCCCTCTGCAAGATATCTCACTATTTTTGACTTTTCTGAGCCTGTCAAGTCCTTCTTTTGACCCATTTTGCCAAAGGAAAGGAAGTTGCCTAATAATTATGCACACCTAATATAGGGTGTTGATGTCATTAGACCACACCTCTTCTCATTACAGAGATGCACATCACCTAATATGCTTAATTGGTAGTAGGCTTTCGAGCCTATACAGCTTGGAGTAAGACAACATGCATAAAGAGGATGATGTGGTCAAAATACTCATTTGCCTAATAATTCTGCACGCAGTGTATATTGAGCATTCCCTTGGTTAGTTCACTCTCCACCTTGGGTTCCTCTCCTGTCCTCCCAGGTGTCCATAATCTATGAAAAGATTCCTTACCTAGCAGGGCCAGCTCTAAATCAATATACATGCAGTTCGTCTCTTTTCTGGTCAGTTTAAGCCACCTCTCTAGACTGATAGCCTGTATATAAGTCGGTAGATCAGGCAACGAGATACCCCCATTTTTCTTTCTACGAGAAAGAAGGCGAAAGGACATTCTGGGGTGGGCCTTGTCCCATAAGTATTTGCTCATGGTAGATTGCAATTTGTTAATGAAGCTAGCTGGTATTGAGATGGGAAGGGCTCTTAAGGTGTACATAATCAACGGCAGAATATAAGTGGTGAGGACATTTTTCCTTCCTAGCCAGGTCAGGAAAGGAGAGCTGCTCTTAGTGAGAACAGCGGTGACCTTGGCAAGCAGTGGGGGAAAGTTAAGTCTGAACAACAGCTTGGGATCCATTGGTATCATTACACCTAAATATTTTATTGCTTGAGTAGGCCATTTGAATGGTGTGAGAGCTTTAACTTTATTACGCAAAGCGGTCGAGAGGGAAATACCCAGGGCCTCCGACTTATCAAAGTTAATCTTGAAATTAGATATAACCCCGAAGGTATCAAAGATCTGCATAACCTCCGGAAGAGCCCCTTCAGGATTAGTCATCAAGAGTAGCAAATCATCCGCGAAGGCGGCCATCTTATGGGTGTAATTGCTTATTTTCACTCCTTTAATCAGGGGGGACTGTCGGAACTTAAGAAGAAGCGTCTCAAGGGTGAGAACAAATAGAGTTGGGGACAAAGGGCATCCCTGGCGCGTGCCATTTCTAATTTGGAAGGCGTTCGATAGGGTGCCGTTAACCAGTACCCTCGCAGATGGTGCAGAGTATAATGTATAGATAGCTCCAATGAAGCTGTCCGGAAAACCAAAAGCATTTAATACCTTATTCATATAGGCCCAGCTGACCCTATCGAACGCCTTCTCTGCATCCGTGCCTAATAGAACAAGAGGGGATTTAAATTTGATGGAGTGAGTGATCGCATGTATGACTCTGCTGACATTATGTCTACCCTCTCTACCTGCCACGAATCCCACCTGTTCTTCTCCCACAAGCCCAGAGAGCAGCCCAGCCATCCTGCTATTAAGCAATTTGGCCCACCACTTCAAATCAGTATTTAATAATGAAATCGGCCTATAACTGCCGCATGTTTCCTTATCCTTTCCTTCTTTATGGATGATTGTTATGTGTGCTTCCTGGGCTTGCGGGGTCAAGGAACCACCCGTGAGAAGGAGATTGCACGTATCAACAAAGTGCGGGATTAAAATATCTTTATACTTTTTATAGTAAGAGATTGGGAACCCATCAGGTCCGGGGCTCTTGCCTGTAGGAATAGTCATTAAGACCTTATCTACTTCTTCTTTTGTAAATGGCTGCAGCAGCCGATGCGTATCGTCTATTGAGAGTCTCGGTATGTTGATGGATTTGAGAAAATCCGACATGCGCTCCTCAATTTGCTGAGCGTTAAGGGGTCCTGGGAGGTTATACAAATTCGAGTAAAAAGAGCAAAACTCCTGGGCAATTGCTGGGGTGTTGATAAGTCGGAGGCCCGAGGTTGATTTAATAGCCTGAATAAAAGACCTATTCCTCTGGCCCTTAATTAGGCTGGATACCAACTTGGAGCCTCTATTACCATGGAGATATTGTTTAAAGCGCAACGTCTTCAAGGCTCCTGCAGCTCTAATGTTCAAAAGATCAGTGACCTTATGTCTTAAGCACTTAAGTGATAGTAAAACTTCATCCGTCCTAGTTTTTTTGTGAAGGGTTTCAAGTGTGGAGATTTGCTGTAATAGGGAATCTAGTTGTTTTTGCCTGCGCTTTTTGGCACTGGATCCCAAGCTGATAAGCTCCCCTCTGACTACAACTTTATGAGCTTCCCAAAGTGACGTCCCTTTAGCGAGGTTCCCAGTGTTTTCTTGAAAATAATTTTTGAGGCATATCTCAATTGCCTTTCTATTTGACTCTTCTTCCAAGAGCGTCTCATTTAGTCTCCAGACCCAGGATCTCGGAGGCAAGGCGCTGATTCTCACCCCCACACTCACAGGCGCATGGTCAGATATGACCATGTTCCCTATCTTTGCCTCAAAAACCGAGGACAGCAAATGATTAGCAATAAAAATATAATCCAGGCGCTGGTATGAATTATGCGCCTGTGAGTGGAAGGTGTAATCTTTCTCCTCAGGATGGATAAGGCGCCAAACGTCCGAGACCCCCAGGTCTCTGAGAGCAATAAGCAGTCTCCTCAGTTGCCTTCTTGAGGTAGGGCGGCTTGTGGAGGTCGAATCTATCAGGGGATCTAGCGTGAGATTAAGGTCTCCCCCTAAAATGATGTATCCTTCTCTAAACGCTTTAAGATTCTCTAGGGTGCGAAGCAGCCAGGCGACCTGCCCACTATTTGGAGCGTACAGATTCACTAAAGTGTATTTAGTGTTAGCTATTTTACCTTTTAAAAATAAAAAGCGTCCATCAGGGTCAGCTAACTTGGCTTCTAACGAAAAAGGGACCTTCTGACCTAAGGCAATAGAGACACCTCTAGCAGCTGAGGAGTAGGATGCATGGTGCCAAACTGCAAAGTGTTTATTAACTGTTTTGGGGATATGTAAGTGCCTAAAATGGGTCTCTTGCAGGAAGACTAAGTCTGCACCTTCCCTCCGGAGCATATGGTAGATCTGACTCCTTTTCTGTGGGGTGTTCATACCATTTACATTGAGGGACAATATCTTTAGATCAGTCATTAAGAACAAATGTTAACCTGAGCAAAAGATCTAAGTGACCAGGAGAGGGCGACACAGGGCAACTCATAAAACAAATAATACATAAACCAAACATCTGATGAAGTGGGTAACTGGGCAGTTACTAGGTAAGTAATAACTACCTGAGGGGTTATGAACCCCAACTGGGGGGAGATTAGTGTGTAAACACCCATGAGCCAGGCCTCACACACTAAGCCCAATAGAGAGAACAGGACAGTATGTATATACAGACATTTTACTATATAGGGACACAGTGTTTATGCCTGTCTCACTGAGCTGCTGTATAATGACAGCGTCATAGGAACAAATACAGACAGGGCAGTAAAGCTCTCCGGACAATCAGCCATGAGCAACCAGACATTAAACCTTGCACAACCTATGACAGCTTGTTAATGGGGTACTGAGTGAGACAGGAGAAGAGGTAAGGGAAAAGAGGGGGGAAGAGTTATGGAGGAGAAAGCGGGAGAGGGTAAGATTGAACAATCATAATATAAGGTAAGTGGGCTGAAAAGGCAAACCATAGGGACACTGAAGGATCAACCAGACATTGAGTATAGAACCTGAATCCTATATGCTGAAGCATAATGATCGCATGAGTCCCTTTTATGGCAAGTTCTGGAACCACAGTTCAGGCACTTCTCAAGGAGTTAAGGGATTCTTTTCTTCGGGGATTTCTTCTTTTGCGCCAGGCGCCAATCTTCTACCTGCGGTAGGTTCGGAAGATCCAATGTCGGGTTGCACGGGAGCCATGACTGAATGTCCAGGGCCTCTGAACCCAGTGCCTCCCATATAGGCAGCAAATCCTCTGGGAGTCTTACTGTGAATTGCTTCCCTCCTATGGCGGTGCTGAGGCCAAAAGGGAACAGCCATCTTACTGGCAGTTTCTTTTCTCTTAGGAGCGCGGTCAAAGGGCGCAAGTTCCTGCGCTTGGCTAGTGTGCTCGCCGCCAGATCCTGGTATAATTGCACTTTATGGCCGTCCAAAGAGGGGTCTCCTTTCTCCCTTGCCGCTTTCAGGAGGGCTGCAGTATCTAAAAAGTTCATTAGAGCACAAACAACGTCTCTGGGCGGTTCACCCACCGCTGGCTTGGGCCTAAGAGCTCTGTGCGCTCTTTCTATAACGATGGCGGCAGCTTGTTCTTCACCCACGAGGGAGGCAAACAGGGAGCGAACTGCGTTAGTCAGGTCCTCAGCTTGAACCGCTTCAGGTATTCCTCTCAAACGTACATTTTTCCTCCGCCCTCTGTTTTCCTGGTCTTCCAGGTTCAGGAAAGCAGTGTTGATCATCTTAGACATAGTCGTCAAATGATTGTGGATTCCCGCTTCTCGCTGGACCAACAGGTCCTGGTTTTCTTCCAGGCTTTCTACCCTGTGACCGAGCTGTTGGAATTCGGCCTTAATGTCCGATAGCTCTTTCATGACCGGGCTAAGGGCCTGTGTCAGCGACTGCTGAAGGAAGCTTCTAGTTAGGGGCAGGGAGTCCGGCTCACCTCTGCTGTATACTTCAGCGTCTGAGCTGTCAGCTTCTGAGTCGGCTCCCTCCCGCTATGGACAGATGAGACCATGATCAACTTGTACCAGAGTGATGGGAAGAGAAGAGTATGGAGAAGGAAAGGAACTGCTCATGATCCTAAGCATACCACCTCATCAGTGAAGTATGTTGGTGGTAGTGTCATGGTGTGAGCATGTATGGCTGCCAATGGAACTGGCTCTCTTGTATTTATTGATGATGTGACTGCTGACAAAAGCAGCAGGAAGAATTCTGAAGTGTTTCGGGCAATGTTATCTGCTCATATTCAGCCAAATGCTTTTCAGAACTCATTGGACGGTGCTTCACAGTGCAGATGGACAATGACTTAAAGCATACTGCAAAAGCAACCAAAGAGTTTTTTAAGGGAAAGAAGTGGAATGTTCTGCAATGGCCAAGTCAATCACCTGACCTGAATCCAATTGAGCATGCATTTCACTTGCTGAAGACAAAACTGAAGGGAAAATGCCCCAAGAACAAGGAGGAACTAAAGACAGCTGCAGTAGAGGCCTGGCAGAGCATCACCAGGGATGAAACCCAGCGTCTGGTGATGTCTACAGGGAGTGCAGAATTATTAGGCAAGTTGTATTTTTGAGTATTAATTTTATTATTGAACAACAACCATGTTCTCAATGAACCCAAAAAACTCATTAATATCAAAGCTGAATATTTTTGGAAGTAGTTTTTAGTTTGTTTTTAGTTTTAGCTATTTTAGGGGGATATCTGTGTGTGCAGGTGACTATTACTGTGCATAATTATTAGGCAACTTAACAAAAAACAAATATATACCCATTTCAATTATTTATTTTTACCAGTGAAACCAATATAACATCTCAACATTCACAAATATACATTTCTGACATTCAAAAACAAAACAAAAACAAATCAGTGACCAATATAGCCACCTTTCTTTGCAAGGACACTCAAAAGCCTGCCATCCATGGATTCTGTCAGTGTTTTGATCTGTTCACCATCAACATTGCGTGCAGCAGCAACCACCGCCTCCCAAACACTGTTCAGAGAGGTGTACTGTTTTCCCTCCTTGTAAATCTCACATTTGATGATGGACCACAGGTTCTCAATGGGGTTCAGATCAGGTGAACAAGGAGGCCATGTCATTAGATTTTCTTCTTTCATACCCTTTCTTGCCAGCCACACTGTGGAGTACTTGGACGCGTGTGATGGAGCATTGTCCTGCATGAAAATCATGTTTTTCTTGAAGGATGCAGACTTCTTCCTGTACCACTGCTTGAAGAAGGTGTCTTCCAGAAACTGGCAGTAGGACTGGGAGTTGAGCTTGACTCCATCCTCAACCCGAAAAGGCCCCACAAGCTCATCTTTGATGATACCAGCCCAAACCAGTACTCCACCTCCACCTTGCTGGCGTCTGAGTCGGACTGGAGCTCTCTGCCCTTTACCAATCCAGCCACGGGCCCATCCATCTGGCCCATCAAGACTCACTCTCATTTCATCAGTCCATAAAATCTTAGAAAAATCAGTCTTGAGATATTTCTTGGCCCAGTCTTGACGTTTCAGCTTGTGTGTCTTGTTCAGTGGTGGTCGTCTTTCAGCCTTTCTTACCTTGGCCATGTCTCTGAGTATTGCACACCTTGTGCTTTTGGGCACTCCAGTGATGTTGCAGCTCTGAAATATGGCCAAACTGGTGGCAAGTGGCATCTTGGCAGCTGCACGCTTGACTTTTCTCAGTTCATGGGCAGTTATTTTGCGCCTTGGTTTTTCCACACGCTTCTTGCGACCCTGTTGACTATTTTGAATGAAACGCTTGATTGTTCGATGATCACGCTTCAGAAGCTTTGCAATTTTAAGAGTGCTGCATCCCTCTGCAAGATATCTCACTATTTTTGACTTTTCTGAGCCTGTCAAGTCCTTCTTTTGACCCATTTTGCCAAAGGAAAGGAAGTTGCCTAATAATTATGCACACCTAATATAGGGTGTTGATGTCATTAGACCACACCCCTTCTCATTACAGAGATGCACATCACCCAATATGCTTAATTGGTAGTAGGCTTTCAAGTCTATACAGCTTGGAGTAAGACAACATGCATAAAGAGGATGATGTGGTCAAAATACTCATTTGCCTAATAATTCTGCACTCCCTGTATGCGTTCCAGACTTCAGGCTGTAATTGACTGCAAAGGATTTGCAACCAAGTATTAAAAAGTGAAAGTTTGATTTATGATTATTATTCTGTCCCATTACTTTTGGTCCCTTAACAAGTGGGAGGCACATATGCAAACTGTTGTAATTCCTACACCGTACACCTGATTTGGATGTAAATGCCCTCAAATTAAAGCTGATAGTCTGCAGTTAAAGCACATGTTGTTAGTTTCATTTCAAATCCATTGTGGTGGTGTATAGAGCCATAAATGTTAGAATTGTGTTGATGTCCCAATATTTATGGACCTGACTGTATCTGGTTAAAATATATATAATCAATATAGCGTGTGTAAAGATACAATCAACATGCGTCGTTAGTAAACACTTTGTAAAACATTATATTCAATAAATGACTACAATTACATATGTATGAAATAATACAGCGCAGAAAATAAATGAAGCATTAAAATATTACAAAATAGTTAAGCATAATAAGAAGCAGTCCTTATCTTGCTATTCAAATATGTTGTCTTCTGAATTTGAAGCTGCGCTGGGGCCTTGTATACCCGGCGGCTGTTTATATATAATTTTTGTCTGTGATAGAATTGCCTAATCCTATTAACCGTTTGACAGGTATTTCGGCACTGTGTGTTGGCATGTGTGTGTTTTGTTGTATCAAATACGGTACCATATTAGGAAGTTTCAGGACCTTAGTTTTATTTGTACTGTTATTTTGATTAAGTGTTTGCTACTGTCGCAGCTGCTTGTGCATTAGTCTGAGTATTGCTGTGGGCTTTGACGCCTCGTAACACATGTACAAACATTGCTGACTTCTAAATTTGGTATGTTTGTACAAATTGATAGATATATAGAGATGCGATGATAGATAGATAGATAGATAGATAGATAGATATGAGATAGATAGCTAGACAGTATAGATTGATTGATTGATAGATAGTTAGATAAATAAATAGATTAATTGTTATAGATAGATAGATACATTGTTAGATAGATACAGTCAGGCCTATAAATATTGGGACATCGACACAATTCTAAAATATTTGACTCTATACACCACCACAATGGATTTGAAATGAAACGAACAAGATGTTCTTTAACTGCAGACTGTCAGCTTTAATTTGAGGGTATTTACATCCAAATCAGATGAACGGTGTAGGAATTACAACAGTTTGCATATGTGCCTCCCACTTGTTAAGGGACCAAAAGTAATAGGACAGAATAATAATCACAAATCAAACTTTCACTTTTTAATACTTGGTTGCAAATCTTTCGCAGTCAATTACAGCCTGAAGTCTGAAACGCATAGACATCACCAGACGCTGGGTTTCATCCCTGGTGATGCTCTAGGCCTCTACTGCAACTGTCTTCAGTTCCTGCTTGTTCTTGGGGCATTTTCCCTTCAGTTTTTTCTTCAGCAAGTGAAATGCATGCTCAATCGGATTCAGGTCAGGTGATTGACTTGGCCATTGCATAACATTCCACTTCTTTCCCTTAAAAAACTCTTTGGTTGCTTTTGCAGTATGCTTTGGGTCATTGTCCATCTGCACTGTGAAGCGACGCCCAATGAGTTCTGAAGCATTTGGCTGAATATGAGCAGATAATATTGCCCGAAACACTTCAGAATTCTTCCTGCTGCTTTTTTCATGTCACATCCTCAATAAATACAAGAGAACCAGTTCCATTGGCAGCCATACATGCCCACGCCATGACACTACCACCACCATGCTTCACTGATGAGGTGGTATGCTTAGGATCATGAGCAGTTCCTTTCCTTGAGCAGAGCCAAAAATGTTAGAATTGTGTCGATGTCCCAATATCTATGGACCTGACTGTAGATAGACAGATAGATTGATAGATAGAAAGGACATTAGCTTTAATCAGGTCTGTGATTAAACTGGGAGGGGTTGTTGGTGGAGTGGGCGGGATTAAGGGTGGGAAAGGAGTGTGTCAACCTGTCACTTTTAGTTTGACGAGAACAGTCTCCCTATACTACTCACGGAACAGCCGAACAATGAAGATGTGAATGAGCCCTAAGGACTTGATTTCAAAACAGAGTCCAAAACATGTTGGCTCCTGTTTGCTATTGCAAAATATGTTTTTAACCGTAACTTAATAGTGGACAATGAAAGCTTCCACATCTTGCTGGCCACCCTGTAGCTTTTGAGGACCCACACAGACAAAGTACCATGGAGAAGGAAGTGAAGGAGAACTACCACTGGAAGAAGAGACGTTTGTGGTGCAGGAGGACGAGGCTGCTGCTGCTGATGATGAATATACTAGCCATGATAACCAACCAATTAAGTGGGCACGCTGGCGAGCATAGCAAGCTTCATGATTGCTTGCTTACCTGCTGAGAGGTGTATTCTTACCATCAAGCAAATTTATAACTACTGGATAGCCATGCTTTTAGACCCTCAGTATCAAAGCAAAATGGGGGAATTTTTTCCTAATGTTGAAAGGAAGTCAAAATTGCTGTATTACCAAGATATACTGTGTACATAGCTTGCCACAGCTTTCAGCAAGCAGAAACCTCCCACTTGCATGTTGGACCAGGAGTCCCCTCTCCACCCACCCACTGAGTCACCGGCCTTCTGTCCTTTGTGCTACAAACACAGTTTAATGAACACGATAAAGTGTTTTTTTCATGTGCCAAGCCAGGCTGACCCAAATCAGCAAATGGATAACTACTACCTGAACAACCTGAATTGTGCCCTTTATCCAGCACATACCATGTTCCATTACCTTATGATGTTCTGGGCAAGCAGATTAGAACAGTGGCTGAAACTGTCCAAGTTAGCTATCACTGTACTGTCTTGTCCAGCCTCCAGTATCATCTCAGAGAGGGTTTTTAGTGTGACAGGTAACATTCTGACACCCAAATGGACAAGTTTGTCCTTCCCAAATGTACAAAACCTCACATTTATCAAAATGAGGCATGGATCATGAAGCTTTTCACGTACTTCCGACTGAGGCCAATAAATAGATCTGCCATTGTTGAAAGTGGCTATTTAATGTCAGCCCAATAGTGCCACTGCTGCTATTATCCTGCCATCATGTTCCGTACTGTATGGATGCTTCTGCTGTCACCGCTGCTACTACCATTACCCCTCACAGTGGAACATCTACTACCTTGCCACTACTACTACTACTACTACTACTACCACTACTACACAGCCATACATCTACTGTCTTGTCTGTTAGGTTTCATGCTGTGCTGTTACTGCTTCTTCTTTTACTGCTATCATTATTATCCCTACACAGCTTACCCCTTTCATATTCACTGTACTTCTGCTCCCAAAACAGGGAGAATTTTTTAACACTTTTTTGAAATGACTTAGTGTATACAGTACAGACCAAAAGTTTGGACACACCTTCTCATTCAAAGAGTTTTCTTTATTTTCAAAATTGTAGATTCACACTGAAGGCATCAAAACTATGAATTAACACATGTGGAATTATATACATAACAAACAAGTGTGAAACAACTGAAAATATGTCATATTCTAGGTTCTTCAAAGTAGCCACCTTTTGCTTTGATTACTGCTTTGCACACTCTTGGCATTCTCTTGATGAGCTTCAAGAGGTAGTACCCTGAAATGGTTTTCACTTCACAGGTGTGCCCTGTCAGGTTTAATAAGTGGGATTTCTTGCCTTATAAATGGGGTTGGGACCATCAGTGGCGTTGAGGAGAAGTCAGGTGGATACACAGCTGATAGTCCTACTGAATAGACTGTTAGAATTTGTATTATGGCAAGAAAAAAGCAGCTAAGTAAAGAAAAACGAGTGGCCATCATTACTTTAAGAAATGAAGGTCAGTCAGTCAGCCGAAAAATTGGGAAAACTTTGAAAGTAAGGGCTATTTGACCATGAAGGAGAGTGATGGGGTGCTGCGCCAGATGACCTGGCCTCCACAGTCACCAGACCTGAACCCAATCGAGATGGTTTGGGGTGAGCTGGACCGCAGAGTGAAGGCAAAAGGGCCAACAAGTGCTAAGCATCTCTGGGAACTCCTTCAAGACTGTTGGAAGACCATTTCAGGGGACTACCTCTTGAAGCTCATCAAGAGAATGCCAAGAGTGTGCAAAGCAGTAATCAAAGCAAAAGGTGGCTACTTTGAAGAACCTAGAATATGACAAATTTTCAGTTGTTTCACACTTGTTTGTTATGTATATAATTCCACATGTGTTAATTCATAGTTTTGATGCCTTCATAGTCATGAAAATAAATAAAACTCTTTGAATGAGAAGGTGTGTCCAAACTTTTGGTCTGTACTGTATATCAGGCATCCTCAAACTGCGGCCCTCCAGCTGTTGTAAAACTACAACTCCCACAATGCTCTGCTGTAGTCTGATACCTGTAGGCTGTTCGGGCATGCTGGGAGTTGTAGTTTTGCAACAGCTGGAGGGCCGCAGTTTGAGGATGCCTGGTATATATAAATAAATAACCCTGCCCTGTTAACCCTTTCCTGACAAGGCGATTTTCTGTTTTGTCATTTTTGTTTTTTGCTCCCCGTCTTCCCATAAATTTTTTATTTTTCTGTTCACATAGCCGTATGACGGCTTGTTTTTTGCGAGACAAGTTGTACTTTCTACTGCCACCATTTAATGTTGCATAAGATGTAGGGGGAAGTGGGGGAAAAAAATCCAAATGTGGTGGATTTGGAAAAAAAAAGCAATTCTGCCACAGTTTTAAGTTTTATTTTACCGAGTTCACTATGCTGTAAAACTGACTTCATTCTCCAGGTCTGTACAAATCAGATGATACCACATATGTATAGTTTTTCTTGTGAAGACTCAGCCACAATCTTCATTACTTTTACTGAGGGAAGGAAGTTGTTGGTCAAAATCTCACAATTCATCCATCCTCCCTTCAATACGGTGCAGTCATCCTAATAACTTTTCGGAAAAGCACCCCCATGCTTCACGGTTAGGATGGGGTTCTTGAGTTTTACTCATCCTTCTTTCTCCAAACACGGCAAGTGGAGTTGATACCATAAAGTTCTATTTTGGTCTCATCTGACCACATGACCTTCTCCCATGCCTCCTCTGGATCATCCAGATGGTCATTGGCGAACTTCAAACAGGCATAGACATGTGCTGGCATGAGCAGGGAGGCCTTGCGTGCCCTGCAGAATTTAAATTCATGACAGCGTAGTGTGTTACTAACGGAAATCTTGTGGTCCCAGCTCTCTTCAGGTCATTGACCAGGTCCTCTTCAAGTCATTGAAAAGGTCCTCCTGGCTGATTCCTGACCTTTCTCAGAATCATCCTTACCCCACGAGGCGAGATCTTGCAAGGAGTCCAATACTAACAGGCTGAACTAGATGGTCAGATGTCTTTTTTTCAGCCTTATAAACGGTGTTACTATTTTACCGAGGAAGATTGACAGTCATCTAGTGTTTCTTCCATTTTCTAATAATTGGATTCTCATCAAGCTGCTTGCCCATTGTCCTGTAGCCCATCCCAGCTTTGTGCAGGTCTACAATTTCATCTCTGGTGTCCTTAGACAGCTCTTTGGTCGTGGCCATGGTGGAGAGGTTGGAGTGTGATTGATTGAGTGTGTGGACAGGTGTCTTTTATACAGGTAATGAGTTCAAACAGGTGTAATCAATACAGATAATGAGTGCAGAATGGAAGGGCTTTTTAAAGAAAAACTAACAGATCTGTGCGAGCCAGAACTCTTGCTGGTTGGCAGGTGATCAAATGCATATTTCAAGCAATAAAATGCTAAATAACCCCTTAAAGACCCTGCCATTTTTTACTTTAAGGACCAGGCCATTTTCAGCATCTAACATGTGTCACTTTATGTGGTAATAACTTTAAAATGCTTTTACATATCCAGGCCATTCTGAGATTGTCTCGTCACATATTGTACTTCAAGTGTCAAAAAATTTCATTTTTATTTATAAAAAAATACCAAATTTACAAAAAAATTGAAAAACTTGCAAATTTACAAATTTCTATTTCCCTACTTTTATAATAGATAGTAATACCTTCAAAAATAGTAATTACTTTACATTCCCCATATGTCTACTTTATGTTTGAATCATTTTGAAAATTACATTTTATTTTTTGGGGACGTTAGAAGGCTTAGAAGTTTAGAAGCAAATCTTAAAATTTTTAAGAACATTTCCAAACCCCAATTTTTTCATGACCAGTTCAGTTATGCAGTCACTTTATGGGGCTTACATATTAGAAACCACCCATATATCACCCCATTTTAGAAACTACACCCCTCAAGCTATTCAAAACAGATTTTACAAACTTTGTTAACCCTTTAGGTGCCCCACGAGAATTAAAGGAAAATGGTAATAAAATTTAAAAATTTCACTTTTCTTTTGCAGATTTTACATTTTAATCTATTTTTTCTTAAACACATTAAGGGTTAACAGCCAAACAAAACTCAAAATCTATTACCCTGAATCTGGAGTTTACAGAAACACCCCATGTGTGCTCAAAAACTGAAGTATGGGCACACAGCAGGCTTCAGAGTGGAAGGAGCACCATATGGCTTTTGGAGAACAGATTTAGCTGGAATGGTAATTGGGAGCTATTTCGCATATGAAGACACGCTGAGGTGACTTTTTTTTCCAGAAAAAGTTGCTTTACACCCACATTTTTCACTTAAACAAGGGGTAACAGGACAAAATGCACCCCACATTTTGTTACCCATTTCCCCCCGAATACGCCAAAACCCGATAAGTGCTCACAAAATGATGTATGGCCGCACGGCAGGCTTCAGAGTGGAAGGAAAAATGTCAGAACTCTAATATTGCTTAACGTTTGGCTTCTTTACTATGCCCATATGCAGCACGAGTCCCCAAAACTTCTTCATCTCTGCTGCATCTACTGGGGTCCAACCCAGGGTTCTAGCATATGGCGAACTAGGGTTCTGAGGAATGAATTGTTGGGCGTACAAATTGGTTTGGGCCACCATTAGATTTACAAAATCTTCAGAGAAGATGATTAAAAAAAAAATCTAGTATGCACAATCTTTCAGAATTCCTGAGTTGCCCACAAACTCAGGAATTTGGGGCTGATAATCGTGGGGGTGGGCTCACTCCATGTGGGCTCACTCTGGGGGGCTGCCTCCTCTGCTACCCTGGGGCTCCTTCTAAAGGGTCCCTCAGCAGATGATGATGATGAGCGGGTAGAGGAATAAAGGAAAGTGGCATCCTCTTCTCCTTCACTGGCACACTCGGTATCGGAGGCAAGGATGGCGTATGCCTCTTCAGCTGAGTACACTCGTTGGGATGAATGGGCCATTTTTATTTTATTGGGGCTTGTAATAAATTTAAAATCAAATTTAGAAGAAAAGTTGTAAAAAAAAAGTTTTCGCCAAAAAAAATAGCTTGCAGCACAAACTGAGTAGACGCGATCAGTAATGGACACTACTGATCGGTGCTCAGTGGTTGCAAAATGCATGTACGCTGATGGTGCAGTTATTTTTTCACACACAAAAAAAAAAGTTTAAAAAAATAAATAAAAAAAATGTGCAGATGCTACTGAGCACACTAATGATCGGTGCTCTGCAGCACTGTTGTATAAAACTTTACTACACTGGCTAAAAATGTAACATATACACTCACCTAAAGAATTATTAGGAACACCATACTAATACGGTGTTGGACCCCCTTTTGCCTTCAGAACTGCCTTAATTCTACGTGGCATTGATTCAACAAGGTGCTGATAGCATTCTTTAGAAATGTTGGGCCATATTGATAGGATAGCATCTTGCAGTTGATGGAGATTTGAGGGACGCACGAAGCTCTTGTTCCACCACATCCCAAAGATGCTCTATTGGGTTGAGATCTGGTGACTGGGGGCCATTTTAGTACAGTGAACTCATTGTCATGTTCAAGAAACCAATTTGAAATGATTCGAGCTTTGTGACATGGTGCATTATCCTGCTGGAAGTAGCCATCAGAGGATGGGTACATGGTGGTCATGAAGGGATGGACATGGTCAGAAACAATGCTCAGGTAGCCCGTGGAATTTAAACGATGCCCAATTGGCACTAAGGGGCCTAAAGTGTGCCCAGAAAACATCCCCCACAACATTACACCACCACCACCACCAGCCTGCACAGTGGTAACAAGGCATGATGGATACATGTTCTCATTCTGTTTACGCCAAATTCGGACTCTACCATTTTAATGTCTCAACAGAAATCGAGACTCATCAGACCAGGCAACATTTTTCCAGTCTTCAACAGTGCAATTTTGGTGAGCTTGTGCAAATTGTAGCCTCTTTTTCCTATTTGTAGTGGAGATGAGTGGTACCCGATGGGGTCTTCTGCTGTTGTAGCCCATCCGCCTCAAGGTTGTGCGTGTTGTGGCTTCACAAATGCTTTGCTGCATACCTCGGTTGTAACGAGTGGTTATTTCAGTCAACGTTGCTCTTCTATCAGCTTGTATCAGTCGGCCCATTCTCCTCTGACTTCTAGCATCCACAAGGCATTTTCGCCCACAGGACTGCCGCATACTGTATGTTTTTTTCCTTTTCACACCATTCTTTGTAAACCCTAGAAATGGTTGTGCGAGAAAATCCCAGTAACTGAGCAGATTGTGAAATACTCAGAACGGCCCGTCTGGCACCAACAACCGTGCCACGCTCAAAATTGCTTAAATCAGCTTTCTTTCCCATTCTGACATTCAGTTTGGAGTTCAGGAGATTGTCTTGACCAGGACCACACCCCTAAATGCCTTGAAGCAACTGCCATGTGATTGGTTGACTAGATAATTGCATTAATGAGAAATAGAACAGGTGTTCCTAATAATTCTTTAGGTGAATAATTCTTTAGGCTTCGTGCCCTGGATGTGCATCCTTCAAATCTCCATCAACTGCAAGATGCATATCCTATCAATATGGGCCAACATTTCTAAAGAATGCTATCAGCACCTTGTTGAATCAATGCCACTTAGAATTAAGGCAGTTCTGAAAGCAAAAGGGGGTCCAACACCGTATTAGTATGGTGTTCCTAATAATTCTTTAGGCGAGTGTATATATATATATATATATATATATAAATATAGAACTATATATATATTTATATAAAGCCCTCACTACCAGTTCTTTTTTAACTAAAAAAAATGAAAAATTGGCTAAAAATCTGCACAAATAATCCTCAGGTGCTGATCAAGCAGGTATGCACTGAAAAGTACTTGGCCGTCACAACTTGCACGCAGAAAAAGTGATGCAGAGCTGGAAAATGGTATAAATATATATATAGTGCGCAGACCAAATGGCGTCCGTAAAAAAAGGATGGGGGGGACGGGGCTGGGGGCTGGGAAGGCATAGGGACAGGGATTGAGGGATCTGGAACAGCTGCAAATGAAAACAAAACTCTGTGCAGCTATTACAGATATTCTTCTTCTTTCTTCTTTTCAGCAGCAAAGGGGTTAAACTCGCAGTGGTGATACACCACAATCCCAGCAAGCCACAGCAGCACAGAAAGTCATAGAACCTCTCTGCAAGCAGTCACCAGCTAGAAGGGATGCTTGCAGGGAGGTTTTGCCTCTTCCTGTGTAGCTATAGCGCTGCCATTGGCTGGGGCATTGTTCCAGCCAATCACAGTGCTGGCAGGGGACCCAAAACACTGGTGTCCCCTGCCTTACCTCAGATGTGATCGGTGCTGACCAGTTCAGCACCGACCACCGTCCCCTGACCTCCTCTTGACCTTCCCCGCAGCTGCTGCCAACTTCCTGCGCTGCGATGTGACTGACACATTGATCGGCCAATCGCAGGGCTTAGAGCTGCAGGGGGTGGATCGGCACAATGCTTCTCTTTCCCAGCATGGCTGCCGGTAAGAGCAGCCATGGTGCCGCGATTCCGCCCCGATCTTCCCCCAGAGCCCCGCAGACCTCATGATATACATGTACGTCATGGGTCTTTAAGTCCCGTCAAGATATGACGTATATGTTCGTCATGGGTCTTAAGGGGTTAAGTGTGAGTTCACATCACCGTTATGGATTCCGTTATTGTTTTCCATTATAACATGGTTATAACGGCAAATAATGGAATCCATAACACGGAATGCAAAACGGAAGCCTTACAGAGGCATTCAGTTTTGATCCGTCATAATAGTCGGGATTTTTTTCTTTAGATTCTTTCTCTCACAGTACCTACCATAAAAATTACAGATCTCTCCATTCTTTGTAGGTGGGAAAACTTGCAAAATTGCCATTTTCCCTACTGTATCTCTCTCTCTCTCTCTATATATATATATATATATATATATATATATATACACATACACACACACACACACACACATACACTTTCACAGCTCCGAAGTAAGAAAAGAAATTGTACCGGTATTTTGTAATTCTGTCCAGTTAGAAAGAGAACCTGTGGCAACCAATTGTGTGACAATGTGGAAAAAAAGGAAAATAACTGCAAAGAAGGAATAAGGATAAACAAAATATAGGGAAATAATTTATATGAAAAAGAAATATGAAATAATGCATATGGCATAATAACTCAAATACAGGTCATTAGGGTTTCTCAAACAAGAATAATGGGTATTGCATGTCACTCTTCTAACAGGTTTTAGGACTTTGTTTTATTTATATGCTGCCACTTTCCCTGGACAGTAATCTGAATCAGTATCTATATACCAAAGAGTGGCCTAACTGCTTAAAATCATACCATATACCACATGAAATAGATAAATCACATGCAAACCGTTTAAACCACAAGAATTTTTACACTGAATAAATGAAATCAGTGTGTCTGTCATTACACTATGCTTCCCTCACTGAAGGCAACATACAGTTGAAATACAGTACGTCTTACAATTTTTACAAGTAAATGAAATAACCAATAAATGCTAATGAGATATAAATATTTTACTTTTTAAAATAAGCTAAATTCAATCATTTTTAATAAATTTATAGTATGTAAAAAGTCACCTGAAAGGTATGTGATGTGTTGCTGCTGCAAGAAGCTTTCTACCCAAAATACACAGTCCAAAGGAAAGTGTTACCAAAAAAGAGTCTTCGTCAGTGCCTAATTTCTGAAATACATTATGAGAAACAGAGACCAGTATTAAACAGCTGCATATAAAAATGAATAAATATAGCAGAATATTATGGGGACACTGCAAATTTTACACTTTAAAACCTCTGCTACAGTAAAATTCACTGGAGTTATATGCAAATGTATTGCAGATATTGCTGTTGATTTGCCATCGAATTCACCCTGTGCCTGGCAGAAATTTGCACTCTACATTGGATTTGGTAAAATCTCATCTACTTTGCTGATATCTAAAACATTGTGGATTTTCTGCCTATAAGGCCTCATGCACACGACCGTTGTGTGCATCCGCGTCCGTGGTTCCGTTTTCCGTTTTTTTTCGCGGACCCATTGACTTTCAATGGGTCCGTGGAAAAATCGGAAAATGCACCGTTTGGCAGCCGCATCCGTGAGCCGTGTTTCCTGGCCATGAAAAAAATATGACCTGTCCTATTTTTTTCACGGTCAACGGTTCGCGGACCCATTCAAGTCAATGGGTCCGTGAAAAATCACGGATGCACACAAGATTGTCATCCGTGTCCGTGATCCGTGTCCGTTTTTTCCTATCATTTCAATGGCAAACTTGACTTAGATTTTTTTTTTCATTTTTCCTGTCCGTGGATCCTCCAAAAATCAAGGAAGACCCACGGACGAAAAAACGGTCACGGATCACGGACCTACGGATCCCGTTTTTGCGGACCTTAAAAAAAAACGGTGGTGTGCATGAGGCCTAATTCTCAGCAAATACAATACCAATTAGTGTTACTCACAAGGTGATTTATCCAAAGTATTATATTAGATATATAAAAATTCTGAGAAAATTCGATTACCAACTCAGGTTCCTAGTAAAGCTTGTCGAAAATCTTTTAAAAACAATTTTTGATTGCTTTGCTTTTTTACTTAAAAAATATCATTCTATCATTAACAGCTGTTTTCAAATATGTTAAAGATAATCTGTCGCTAGTTTTATGCTGCTGTAACTGAGCATTGAAGCTGTTCAATACACAGTGAACTCTGGTGAGTCCTCATATTCATGAGGTCCCAACTCTCCCATCCATGTTGATTGACAGATTTTTGTTTGTTTGTTTTATTTATTTATTTATTTTTTTGCTTATTGCAATTCAAGAAATTCATTTTGCTATGGGTATGGGTAGTTTATAGAACTGGAAACAGATTCCCTTTAACACTTTAATGACCAGGTGCCACAAACTTACCTGGCTCCGGTGGGGAGATCTCCACCTTCTGAACTACTGGGCTGTGAGAGACGCTTTGCGACTCCACGCCGTCTCGTGATGTGACAGCATCCCTAGAAATGCTCTGTTTCTCTCCACAGTGGGTTTGTGCTTGAGGAAAATGAGTAATGCTTTATTATTCAGCTATTCTGTGTGTGTGCTGTGCCTAACTAATGGAGCACTGAGTCATGGACCTATCAGGTTCTGATCCTGAGACTCGGTGCTCTATTTAAGCCATACACCTTTGCCAGTGAAAGCTTTAGACTCCTTAGGCTGAGTTCACACGGACGAGATTTCCGCGCGGGTGCAATGCGGGAGGTGAACTCATTGCACCCGCACTGAATCCGGACCCATTCATTTCTATGGGTCTGTGCACATGAGCTGTGATTTTCACGCATCACTTATGCATTGCGTGAAAATCGCAGCATGTTCTATATTGTGCGTTTATCACGCAACGCAGGCCCCATAGAAATGAATGGGGTTGCGTGAATATCGCAAGCAAGTGCGGATGCTTTGCGATTTTCACGCACGGTTGCTAGGTGACGATCGGGATGGGGACCCGATCATTATTATTTTCCCTTATAACATGGTTATAAGGGAAAATAATAGCATTCTGAATACAGAATGCATAGTACAATAGGGCTGGAGGGGTTAAAAAAAATATATATATATTTTGACTCACCTTAATCCACTTGTTCGTCAGCCGGCATCTCTTCTGTCTTGTTCTGTGAAGAATAGGACCTTTGATGACGTCACTACATTCATCACATGGTCCGTCACATGATCCATCACCATAGTGATGGATCATGTGATGAGCGTAGTGACGTCATCAAAGGTCCTATTCTTCACAGAACAAGACAGAAGAGATTCCGGCTGCGCAAACAAGTGGATTAACTGGATTTAACCCCTCCAGCCCTATTGTACCATGCATCCTGTATTCAGAATGCTATTATTTTCCCTTATAACCATGTTATAAGGGAAAATAATACAATATACACTACAACTAACCCAAACCTGAACTTCTGTGAAGAAGATTGGGTCTGGGTACCACAGTCGGTTTTTTATCACGCGCGTGCAAAACACATTGCCCCTGCGTGATAAAAACTGAACATCGGAACGCAATCGCAGTCAAAACTGACTGCAATTGCGTATCTACTTGCCGCAATACACCGGGATGCATCCGGACCTAATACGGACACGCTCGTGTGAACTCAGCCTTAGCTGTGCTCCTGGTTCTGTGCGTGTGTGGATTGCTTGTACAGGGTGGGCCATTTATATGGATACACAAATGGGAATGGTTGGTGATATTAACTTCCTGTTTGTGGCACATTAGTATATGTGAGGGGGGAAACTTTTCAAGATGGGTGGTGACCATGGTGGCCATTCTGAAGTCGGCCATTTTGAATCCAACTTTTGTTTTTTCAATAGGAAGAGGGTCATGTGACACATCAAACTTATTGGGAATTTCACACGAAAAACAATGGTGTGCTTGGTTTTAACGTAACTTTATTCTTTCATGAGTTATTTACAAGTTTCTGACCACTTATAAAATGTGTTCAATGTGCTGCCCATTGTGATGGATTGTCAATGCAACCCTCTTCTCCAACTCTTCACACACTGATAGCAACACTGCAGGAGAAATGCTAGCACAGGCTTCCAGTATCCGTAGTTTCAGGTGCTGCACATCTCGTATCTTCACAGCATAGACAATTGCCTTCAGATGACCCCAAAGATAAAAGTCTAAGGGGGTCAGATTGGGAGACTTTGGGGGCCATTCAACTGGTCCACGACGACCAATCCACTTTCCAGGAAACTGTTCATCTAGGAATGCTCAGACCTGACAACCATAATGTGGTGGTGCACCATCTTGCTGGAAAAACTCAGGGAACGTGCCAGCTTCAGTGCATAAAGAGGGAAACACATCATCATGTAGCAATTTCACATATCCAGTGGCCTTGAGGTTTCTATTGGTGAAGAATGGCCCCACTATCTTTGTACCCCATATACCACACCATACCATCAATTTTTTTCTTCCAACAGTCTTGGAGGGATCTATCCTATGTGGGTTAGGGTCAGACCAATAGCGGTGGTTTTGTTTGTTAACTTCACCATTTACATAAAAGTTTGCCTCATCACTGAACAAAATCTTCTGCAATTTTTGTTTTGCCCATTCTGCAAATTCAGTGCGCCGATCTGGGTCATCCTCGTTGAGATGCTGTAGTAGCTGGAGTTTGTAAGGGTGCCATTTGTGAGTAGCTAATATCCGCCGAAGGGATGTTCGACGAATGCCACTCTCCAGTGACATGCGGCGAGTGC
This sequence comes from Bufo bufo, assembly GCF_905171765.1. Taxonomy (NCBI): domain Eukaryota; kingdom Metazoa; phylum Chordata; class Amphibia; order Anura; family Bufonidae; genus Bufo; species Bufo bufo. The sequence continues at coordinate 449,324,416 of NC_053392.1, forward strand.
TACGCTGTGGGCTCTTGCTGAATGAAGCTAGGACAGCCACTGATGTTTCTTCATTAGAGACAGATTTCATGCGTCCACATTTTGGCAAATCCAACACTGAACCAGTTTCACGAAACTTAGCAAGCAGTTTGCTAACTGTAGCATGGGAGATGGGTGGTCTCGTAGGGTGTCTTGCATTTAAATCTGCTGCAATGACCCGGTTACTGCGTTCACCAGACATCAACACAATTTCTATCCGCTCCTCACTTGTTAACCTCGGCGACATGTCAATGGCTGTAAACAAAGAGAAACTTGTAAATAACTCATGAAAGAATAAAGTTACGTTAAAACCAAGCACACCATTGTTTTTCGTGTGAAATTCCCAATAAGTTTGATGTGTCACATGACCCTCTTCCTATTGAAAAAACAAAAGTTGGATTCAAAATGGCCGACTTCAAAATGGCCGCCATGGTCACCACCCATCTTGAAAAGTTTCCCCCCTCACATATACTAATGTGCCACAAACAGGAAGTTAATATCACTAACCATTCCCATTTTATTAAGGTGTATCCATATAAATGACCCACCCTGTATTATTGACCTCAGCTTGCCTTTGACTGCTCTCTATCTTGTGTTTTGGTACATTGCTTCCAATCTGGTTCTGACTTTGGCTTGTGACTACCCACTGTCTTGCGATTTTGAACTGTTTGGGCGGAGTTCCAGTTAGGGCTCACTGTCTATGTGTTCCAATCTACTGCTGTGGTAACACCAGGCCTGAAAAAGCCTTAATGACCAGACACTTTGTTGTGTTTTAGGGCACGTGGTGTTTTTTTTGGACTGTTAAAATGTTTTTTTTTTACTTTTTTAGATGACGCTCAAAAAAAAAAAAAATAACTGTTTTCAAACTGTAGCTTTTTTTTAAATAAATATGCAAACAAAAATGGGTTCTTTATTTTGTCACTCTAAAAATTTGAATATTGTGCAAAATTCATTTATTTCAGTAATGCAACTTACCGTAAAAGGTGAAACTAACATATGAGATAGACTGATTAATGCAAAGCAAGATATTTCAATCCTTTATTTGTTATAATTTGGGTGATTATGGCTTATAGTTTAGTAAACCCCAAAGTCACAATTTTGAGGTACCCTTTGCTCAGGGGATAGGGATTAATTAGCTGACTAGAGTGTGACACTGAGCCTAGAATATTGAGCCTTTTCACAAAATTCTAATTTTAAGCTGCATAAATGCAATTCCTTTTAATTTGCATTACTGAAATAAATGGACTTTTGCACAATATTAAAATTTTTCGAGTTTCACTTGTACAGTATGTATAGCTTTATGTGAAATGGGCAACTATGGTGATGGCTTTAGTTCGTGTGGACTTTTTTTTTTTCTTTCCTTATTTTATTTTACTTGTAAATTATTATATTTTTTACTTACCTTTTTAATATATTTTTGGAACATAATATGTCCACCAAAAGGCCATTAACTCCTTGACGACATCTGTTGTCTCTTTCAAGATGGCACCTGCTCTGAAGCGGTGTGAGCGCTTTAGCCGCTGGGTGCCTGCTATTTCTCCCATTAGCTATCTGTGATAACACCAGTCACAGACATTTAACCCCTCAGATGCCATAGTCAAATGTGGCCACGCCATCTGAGCACTGAAAACTCTAAATCGCTGTGCTCCCAGAGCTAAAACTAAAGATGTAGCAGCGCTAGCAATCACGGTTTTGGCATAGCGTTGCTAACCACTCGCGACTTTGTTACAACTGTAGTAGTAATACACAACAAGGCCAGTAGAAAGCAGTGTTAACCAAAAGTACAGTACTGAATGAATCAGATGAGAAGACTGCAAGCAGCACAATTCATTAACACGTTAGCAGCACTCCACAAACAGCTGTTGTGTAGTCAACTACAGTACTTTCTTTGTAATCAGGTCACATTTGCTTTCCGTGTACTGTATGTGTCATCTGCGAATTTAAGGAGAAGGCAAGATTTCCCCACCCCAGAGACTCCCATCAGAAGCAATATAAATAAATAGTCATAATCGGGATTTATGCTGGACATGTCACTGAGCTCCCCGCCGCTTCACCATAAAAACACACACAGAAGACCGGAGACCCGACGCCTGCCAAGCCAAACCGGGTCCGAGAGCTACGGGCACAATGACAATGCATTTATGTATTTAATATCTGTGGTCATTGTGCCTGTAGCTCTCGGACCCGGTTTGGCTTGCCAGGCGTCGGGTCTCCGGTGTTCTGTGTGTGTTTTTATGTTGAAGAGGTCGGGGAGCTCAGTGACATGTCCAACATGAATCCCTAAGACTTTTTATTTAAATACGAAGGTACTGTAGAATTTGAAAAAAAAAAAAATACAGTACTAAAGAGTACAAGAATCCCCCCAGGGGCCTGGGATTAACCCCCCAAAACCAACAGAGCCACCGCAAGCCCGAACTATTTGTAACGCCTAAAAGGTTGCCAGACAAAATCAGGGAATACTGTAGTATTTTTGTACTGTATTTAATATCTGTGGTCATTGTGGTTCTTTCTACTGTATTACAGTATTTCAGATAAAAATTTAACAAATACAGTATGAAATAAAAAACAACAGAGCCACCGCAAGCCTGAGCTCTGTGTAACCCCACCATGGCTGCCAGGCGAAACCAGGAAATACTGTACGGCAAAGAAAAAGGGGGTCAGTCAGCACATCCCAATGCGCAGGGGCACATTGCTATGGCTGAAAACAACACTGTAAAACAAAACATGCAATGCAACAGCTCTCTGCAAACCAAAGTACAAAAATGCATAATAATTGCTAATGCTATACTTATAAATTAGAGATGCTTGGCAAATACATTTTGTGCAAAATTATTTGAGCCTGTCTGCCGCACGTCAAGACGATCTCTGTAAGACAGCTTTCTAACACTAAATTCTTCCTGTTATGTGCCATGACGGCTACCATACAATTCAGGGAGTGTAGGTTCCACATGCATGCTGGGCCTGCTTTAATTTCTGTCATCTTTGGTGCCAAAACGGCCTCCATTATATCCAAGGAATGCAGGTACCAACATACATGCCGAGCCCACTCCACACCTCTCCTTGTGCCAAATGCCCACCAAAGAATGCAATGAGAGTCCACACTATACCTCTCCTGGTGCCAAATGGCTTCCAGTGAATGAGGGAGAGCAGACTAAGATATATACTCACACTAATTAAAACTGTTGCATTGCATGTTTTGTTTTACAGGAAATACTGTAGTATTTATGTATTTAATATCTGTGGTCATTGTGTTTTTTTATATTTTTGAAAAAAAAAAGAAATAAAAAATGGCAAAAACATGCGAGTCAATGATTTTTACTTTCTCTTTCAGATTTTTTTTATGTTGTAGCAAAGTTAGTTCTTTTTCTTGATCGTCCAAGCCTCCATTCTCGCTTCCAACAACTGTGGAACATACAGTATGCTCATCAACAAGGGAATCATTAACTATTTATCATAAATACACTAATTATCATATAACTATTTATTGCATATACATATGCCCTTTAGCTGTAGGAACACAAAATACTCTTGTATCCAAGGATGGCAGAAACAGCACGACACTGGTCTATGGTGGTATATGGTTTGACTTTTGTTGTACTTTAGTGCATTTACTGTACAATAATAATAAGTGAATACAGCAGATGCTAATCAAAGGACGAATAGGTTTACTGTTTAGGTTTACTGTTTACTGTATGTGTAATTTATCAGATACTCTATTATGTACACAGGAGATTCCAAGAGTAGTAAAAGTGCACTTCTCTGTAGTAACTTGATGTGACAGTTCGGAACCTCTCCTGTCCTGCCGTATCCCATACTGTACATGTTATAGGGTTTCGCTCTGGTAGATAGGATAAGCGGGCGTAGTACAGAGGCAAAATACAAGTTCTTAACTCAAAACATCAGTGTTTATTCACACTTGAGGCAATTGCACAAAACAGCACGTAACTTTGCAGTCTTGGTTTTAATTCACACACAATGGAAAGTTCATATAACACAAGTCACCTTGCTGGCAGTTCTGCCTCCAGAAGTCCATAGCAGGCGTTAGGGGGACTGTTTCCCCAGGGTGCGGCTCTTAGCCCTCCAGCACGGCACAAAGCCTCAGATCCCAAAAACAGAGACAAGTCTGCTGAGCCCAGCTGTCTATTTAAGGACAGCCAGGTGCTGCCAAAATCCGCACCAGCACTTAAACTCCGTTCCGGTATTTGACCTCACCTGCTAGAAACCAGCCCAGCCACACATGCTGGGAGGAAAATACCTGCCTTGCCAGACACAACCCCTCACTGTGTCACATACCCCCCCCCCTTGTTCAACCCTGAGGGGTGGACACACGCCAGACAATGCACCCGGGACAGGGCATCGGTGATTCCTTGCAAACTGCCTGCTCTGTGTTCTACCGAGAACTTAAAGTTTTGCAGAGACAAAAACCATCTGGTGACCCGGGCATTCCTGTCTTTGGCCTGGCTCATCCACTTGAGAGGGGAGTGGTCGGTCACCAGGCAGAACTTTCTCCCCAACAAATAGTAGAGGAGAGACTAGAGTGCCCACTTGATAGCCAGGTACTCTCTCTCCTCTATACTGTACCTGGTTTCAGCTGGGGTGAGCTTGCAGCTTAGAAAGACAATGGGATGCTCCTCCCCGTTGACTTCCTGAGACAGTACAGCATTGAGGCCTACTTCGGAGGCATCCGTTTGTACCATGAACTCCCTCTTGAAGTCAGGCGTCACCAAAACCGGTGACCCACACAGGTCTGACTTCAAAGTGGCAAAAGCCTCTTCCGACTGATCATCCCAGTTAACCATCACTGATTTTCGTCCCTTCAAGAGCCCTGTCAAGGGCGCGGCTAGAGTATCAAAGTGGGGAACAAACCTCATGTAATAGCCCACCATTCCCAGGAATTACTTTATTTGCCTAGTGGTGACATGTCAGGGCCAATTCCGTATAGCCTCTATTTTGCTCACTTGGGGTTTGGTGACTCTGCGCACAATGACATACCCCTGGTACTTAGTCTCTTCTAACCCTATCGCACATTATTTTGGGTTAGCGGTTAGGCCAGCTATCCGAAGGGAGTCCACTACAGCCTGCACTTTGGGTAGGTGACTTTCCCAGTCGGTACTGTGGATGACAATATCGTCCAGGTAAGCGAAAGCTTAGTGACGATGTGCACGAAGCACAATGTCCATTAGTCGCTGAAAAGTGGAGGGGCGCCATGCAAACAAAAGGGTAAGACCTTATATTGATACAGACCCTCAGGCGTGATGAACGCAGTTTTCTCTTTGGCAGCCTCCGTTAAGGGCACCTGCCAGTACCCTTTTGTGAGGTCCAAACCATAAAAATATCGGGCTTGTCCTAACCTCTCGATGAGCTCATTCATCAGGGCCATGGGATACGCATCGAATTTGGAAACCTCATTAAGTTTTCGAAAGTCGTTACAAAACCGCAACGTCCCGTCCAACTTGGGTATCAATACTATAGGACTGGCCCACTAACTTTTTGACTCCTCAATGACGCCTAGCTGCAACATTAGCTGCACCTCCTCCGATATGGCTTGTCGCCGAGCTTCGGGTACCCGGTATAGTTTTAATCAGACTTTTGCCTGAGGCTCAGTGCCAATGTTATGCTGGATTATGGAAATGCATCCAGGGAGGTCCGAGAACACATCCGTGTTCCGACTAACGAACTCCCTGGCCTCCTGAATCTGTTTAGAGGAGAGGCTGTCAGCAATTTTTACTGTGGCAGCTGCCTCTCTTGCATCAGACAGAGGGGCCGGAACCTCTTCTCCTAGAAAACCTGTCCGCGGGCTGTTTTCTGTACAGATTTCCCTGTCTTTCCATGGTTTGAATAAATTCACATGGTAAACCTGCTCCGGCTTTCGCCGCCCTGGCTGTTGTACCTTGTAGTTTCCATCTCCAATTTTCTCGAGTACCTCGTAGGGCCCGTGCCACCTAGCCAGGAACTTACTGTCCACGGTCGGCACCAGAACCAAAAGCCGATCACCCAGGTTAAAGATCTGGTTCCGAGCCTGCCGATTAAAGACCTGACTCTGGGCTCGCTGAGCTGCCTCCATATGCTCCCTAACAAGAGGCAACACTGTCTCTATCCGATCTTGCATCTGGGTAACATACTCAATGACACTTTTATGGTTAGTGGGTTTTTGTTCCCATGCCTCTTTGGCCACGTCCAGGAGACCACGAGGGTGTCTGCCATATAGCAGTTCAAAGGGCGAGAACCCAGTAGGTACCCCTCGCACTGCGAACATGAGATAGGGAAGAAGGAGGTCCCAGTCCTTCCCATCTTTAGACACTACCTTTTTCAACATATTTTTTAATGTTTGGTTAAACCGTTCTACCAGATCGTCTGTTTGCGGATGGTAAACAGACATCTGTAGTTGTTTTATGTGCATGCACCTTACAGAGTTCCCTTATCACCTTGGACATAAAAGGGGTCCCTTGGTCGGTCAGAACCTCTTTAGGTAGTCCTACTCGGGAAAACATCTCCATTAACTCCTTAGCTATGAGTTTGCCCAAGGTATGTTGCAGTGGCACCGCATTCGGGTACCTAGTGGCGTAGTCTAGAATGAATAAGATGTGTTTATGCCCTCTGGCGGACTGCGGTACTGGGCCTATGAGGTCCATGGCTATTCGGTCAAACGGTACTTCGATAATCAGGAGAAGGTAATAGGGGACTACGGAAATGTGGCTGAGGGCTAGTTATCTGGCAGGTCGGACAAGACTTACAAAACTCTTCCACTTCTTTGAATATGCTGGGCCAGTAAAACTGGAATGCAATCCTGAGTTTTCTGCAGCCCCAAGTGACCCCCGAAAATGTGTTAGGCTCAACCGACATAAAATAACCTGATGAACCACAAAACGGGGAAACACTGACTTTGCCCCAGGTTGTTGTGGTTAACCATCTACTATTAACACATTTTCCCAGGCGAGGGATAAGGTTGGGTCCAAACGTTGGTACCAAAATTATCCCCAGAGACATTGAGGTCTGACAATTCAGGACCCGGCGGCAAGTCCTCCACGTTTCCCACCATCACACTTCGCAGGGTTGTCTCCCACTCTTCCACCGAAGTCTCCCCTACCGCTGGCCCTTCGGTCTCAGGTTCCCAGGGTTCTAGTCTCCCCCTGAGCCGGGCCACTCTGCTAGGGTTACCCCTGTCTCATGGGTATCAATCACTGTCATAGCAGGCCACAGTGCCGGGAAGCCCGGGAAGTCTCTCCCTATCATAATTTAATACTGTAAATTTGGGGCAACTGCCACTTCGTGAGTCCATCTGCCAGCCCCTGTGGTTAGAGACACCAGGGCGGTGGGATAGTCTTTTAAGTCTCCATGGATGCACATGACTCCGACTTTCCAGCCAGTATACTCCACTGACCGTACCAGGGGAGCCCTTACTAGAGACACCAGACTCCCTGAGTCTAGCAGAGCCTCCGCTGGAGTGTCTCTTACCTCCACCTGGCACAGGTGGTTTAGAGTTTTTGGGGTACCTGCTGCACACAGCTTCCTGGCATATAGCGACTGACGGTAGCCATAGTTAGTATCCATGGGTTCTACCTGATGGGGACAGTCAGCTATTTCATGGTCCGGCTCCTGACACCGCCAGCAGACTATCGAAGCCAGGTCCGTAGAGGGTATACCCCAGGGGGGTTTGGTTGGTACAATTCGCCGTGTCTGGGATGGAGAATTACAAGTGGGTTGACTGCTCCCTCCCAAAATAACCCCCTGTAACAGTCTTCGTAGCCTCGTAGCGCTCCACCAGGTCCACCATTTCTAGGGTGTTGCCAGGAGACACCTGGCCGATCCAGTGCTGCAGAAGAGGTGGCAGAGCCCTCCAGAACATATCAGCCAATAGTCTAGCATAGCCGTGGGACTCAGCACATCAGGTTGTAGCCATTTTTGCAAGAGGTGGAGTAAGTCATAATACTGGGTCCTCACAGGCTCAACCGGCTTAAACCCCCACTGATGTACAAACCGGATTCCAAAAAAGTTGGGACACTATACAAATCGTGAATAAAAACTGAATGCAATGATGTGGAGGTGCCAACTTCTAATATTTTATTCAGAATAGAACATAAATCACGGAACAAAAGTTTAAACTGAGAAAATTTACCATTTTAAGGGAAAAATATGTTGAATCAGAATTTCATGGTGTCAACAAATCCCCAAAAAGTTGGGACAAGGCCATTTTCAACACTGTGTGGCATCTCCCCTTCTTCTTACAACACTCAACAGACGTCTGGGGACCGAGGAGACCAGTTTCTCAAGTTTAGAAATAGGAATGCTCTCCCATTCTTGTCTAATACAGGCCTCTAACTGTTCAATCGTCTTGGGCCTTGTTTGTTGCACCTTCCTCTTTATGATGCGCCAAATGTTCTCTATAGGTGAAAGATCTGGACTGCAGACTGGCCATTTCAGTACCCGGATCCTTCTCCTACGCAGCCATGATGTTGTGATTGATGCAGAATGTGATCTGGAATTATCTTGTTGAAAAATGCAGGGTCTTCCCTGAAAGAGATGAGGTCTGGATGGGAGCATATGTTGTTCTAGAACCTGAATATATTTTTCTGCATTGATGGTGCCTTTCCAGACATGCAAGCTGCCCATGCCACACGCACTCATGCAACCCCATACCATCAGAGATGCAGGCTTCTGAACTGAGCGTTGATAACAACTTGGGTTGTCCTTGTCCTCTTTGGTCCGGATGACATGGCGTCCCAGATTTCCAAAAATAACTTTGAATCGTGACTCGTCTGACCACAGAACAGTCTTCCATTTTGCCACACTCCATTTTAAATGATCCCTGGCCCAGTGAAAACGCCTGAGCTTGTGGATCTTGCTTAGAAATGGCTGCTTCTTTGCACTGCAGAGTTTCAGCTGGCAACGGCGGATGGCACGGTGGATTGTGTTCACTGACAATGGTTTCTGGAAGTATTCCTGAGCCCATTCTGTGATTTCCTTTACAGTAGCATTCCTGTTTGTGGTGCAGTGTCATTTAAGGGCCCGGAGATCACGGGCATCCAGTATGGTTTTACGGCCTTGACCCTTACGCACAGAGATTGTTCCAGATTCTCTGAATCTTCGGATGATGTTATGCACAGTTGATGATGATAGATGCAAAGTCTTTGCAATTTTTCGCTGGGTAACACCTTTCTGATATTGCTCCACTATCTTTCTGCGCAACATTGTGGAAATGGTGATCCTCTACCCATCTTGGCTTCTGAGAGATACTGCCACTCTGAGAAGCTTTTTTTATACCCAATCATGTTGCCAATTGACCTAATTAGTGTTAATTGATCTTCCAGCTCTTCGTTATGCTCAAATTTACTTTTTCCAGCCTCTTATTGCTACTTGTCCCAACTTTTTTGGGATTTGTTGACACCGTGAAAATTGGAATCAACGTATTTTTCCTTTAAAATAATACATTTACTCGGATTAAACGTTTGATCTGTCATCTACGTTCTATTACAAATAAAATATTGACATTTGCCATCTCCACATCATTGCATTCAGTTTTTATTCACAATTTGTTTAGTGTCCCAACTTTTTTGGAATCCGGTTTGTACTCGCTGGGCCCGGGCCAACACATTCACCCCCAGTCTTGCCAAAATATCACCCTTTACTTTTTGGTAGTCTGCCGCTTGATCGTCCTGCAAGTCGAAATACACCCGCTGGGAATCGGATGCCAGGAATGGAGTGACGACCTCAGCCCACTGGTCACATGGGTAGCTTTTCCCTGATGGCCACTTTCTCGTACATCGCCAGGCAGGCTCCGATGTCGTCTGCGGGGAAAATCTTAGGAATCGCGGCACGGACTGTTTTTATCGTGGATGCTCGGGGTTGTTCCTGCTGTCTGCAAAGCCATCACGTGTTGTAGCAGCAACTGGTTAGTCTCCTGCTGCTGCTTATTAGCCTTGCATTGCTGCAGGTTTGTCTCTCTCTGCTGCAGATTAGCCTCCATGAGGGCCTTCACAATAGCCTCCATTTTGTCGTGGGGCACTGTTTGTAATACAGCTGGTTTAATGTACGACAGTCTTGGTGTTAATTCACACACAATGGAAAGTTCATATAACACAAGTCACCTTGCTGGCAGTTGTGCCTCCAGTAGTCCACAGCAGGCTTTAGGGGGCCTGTTTCCCGAGCATGCAGCTCTCAGCACAGCACAAAGCCTCAGATCCCCAAAACAGAGACATCTATGCTGAGCCCAGCTGCCTATAAGGACAGTCAGGTGCTGCCAAAACACGGACCAGCACTTAAACTCTGGTCCGGTATTTGACCTTACCTGTCTGGAAACCAGCCCAGCCGCACATGCTAGGAGGAAAATACCTGCCTTGTCAGACACAACCCCTCAATGTATCAGAATGTAAATACTGTACAGTACAATACATATATTATTTTTGAAGTTTTATTGTTTCCCTGTCTAATTCTATAGCCCTGATTTAAAAATCCACACCAATTGTAATGATATACAGTAACTTTCCGTGTACTGTATGTGTAAACTGCGTATCTAATGAGAAGGCAAGATTTCCCCACACTAGAGTCTCCCATTAGAAGCAATTTAAATAAATAGTCATAATCGGGATTCATGCTGGACATGTCACTGAGCTCCCCGCCGCTTCAGCATAAAAACACACACAGAACATCGGAGACTCTATGCCTGACAAGCAAAACCGGGTCCTAGAGCAACGGGCACAATGGCAATGTATTTATTAATTTCATATCTTAAATACAATAGTCCTCTATCATTCAGGACTTTATTAAGAACCTATGTTTTAATTAAATATAAAGAGGACTGGTCAAGTACAATTCATTGATACTAACATATATAAATCAATAATCAATACATATAAACTTGATAAAAACATATAATATCTTATATATATAAGATAACTATAAGATAATATATTAAAATGTATAGCTTGGAAGAAAGACGAGACAGAGGGGATATGATGGAAACTTTTAAATCCATAAAGGGAATCAACAAGGTAAAAGAGGAGAGAATATTTAAAAGAAGAAAAACTGCTACAAGATGACAGTTTTAAATTAGAGGGCTAAAAGTTTAAAAGTAATATCAGGAAGTATTACTTTACTGAGAGAGTAGTGGATGCATGGAATAGCCTTCCTGCAGAAGTGGTAGCTGCAAATACAGTGAAGGAATTTAAGCATGCATGGGATAGGCATAAGGACATCCTTCATATACGATAGGGCCAGGGGCTATTCAAAGTATTCAGTATATTGGGCAGACTAGATGGGCCAAATGGTTCTTATCTGCCGACACATTCTAGGTTTCTATATATATGAAAAAATATATATATATAAAAAAAACATAAAAAATAGTCTAAAGGAATCAGTTTTTATAATGTCCTTATTTACTGTAGTTTTGCCTAAACTGATATTATTATGATTATTGCAAATAATCCATTTTTTCCATGATCAAAGGGATATATTCATTATTCCAGTGATTTGTGAAATTTTTACTAAAGAAAGGGAAAAAAGTAAGTATGGAAAAAGCTGAAAAAAATGACAAAATTATAAAAAAAAATGAAGAAATTGTTATTCATGTGGAAGTAGTGATGCGTTATACAGAATTATTTGTTGATATTCAATTGCAGATATGTCATTAAATGTCCTTTACTTTGCCTAGTGCAAAATAATAAAAAAATAAGAAGTAAAAATAAAATGATTGATACTGTCTTTATAATTATGTAGTTTTCTTTAGTCTATGTCCCTTTAATTATTTGTTTCTATGTTGTTCCTTTGTTTGCCTATAGTACAGTATTCATACTGAGCTTAGTATACATATAAACATTTGTATATTCAGATTGTTATCGCTGCTATGCAGCTTAATTACCGCCTCCTTGCTACTCCCAGTGAAACTAATGAGGCGGTAATTAAGTTGCATAGCAGCAATAACAATCTGAATATACATATGTTTTTATGGATACATTCATATAGGGACATAGCTAATAAATACACTCTGTATCCACTGCTCCATTATATATCTGTAAACATCGATCTATTACACATCTGTATACACTGCTCCATTACATTTCTGTATACACCACTTAATTATATATCTGTATACACCGCTCTATTACTGTATATATCTGTATATACCGCTCTATTATACACTGCTCAAAAAAATAAAGGGAACACTTAAACAACACAATATAACTCCAAGTCAATCACACTTCTGTGAAATCAAACTGTCCACTTAGGAAGCAACACTGAGTGACAATCAATTTCACATGCTGTTGTGCAAATGGGATAGACAACAGGTGGAAATTATAGGCAATTAAGCAAGACACCCCCAATAAAGGAGTGGTTCTGCAGGTGGTAACCACAGACCACTTCTCAGTTCCTATGGTTCCTGGCTGATGTTTTGGTCAATTTTGAATGCTGGCGGTGCTTTCACTCTAGTGGTAGCATGAGACGGAGTCTACAACCCACACAAGTGGCTCGAGTAGTGCAACTTTCCAGGATGGCACATCAATGCGAGCTGTGGCAAGAAGGTTTGCTGTGTCTGTCAGCGTAGTGTCCAGAGCATGGAGGCGCTACCAGGAGACAGGCCAGTACATCAGGAGACGTGGAGGAGGCCGTAGGAGGGCAACAACCCAGCAGCAGGACCGCTACCTCCGCCTTTGTGCAAGGAGGAACAGGAGGAGCACTGCCAGAGCTCTGCAAAATGACCTCCAGCAGGCCACAAATGTGCATGTGTCTGCTCAAACGGTCAGAAACAGACTCCATGAGGGTGATATGAGGGCCCGACGTCCACAGGTGGGGGTTGTGCTTACAGCCCAACACCGTGCAGGACGTTTGGCATTTGCCAGAGAACACCAAGATTGGCAAATTCGCCACTGGTGCCCTGTGCTCTTCACAGATGAAAGCAGGTTCACACTGAGCACATGTGACAGATGTGACAGTCTGGAGACGCCGTGGAGAACGCTCTGCTGCCTGCAATATCCTCCAGCATGACCGGTTTGGCATTGGGTCAGTAATGGTGTGGGGTGGCATTTCTTTGGAGGGCCGCACAGCCCTCCATGTGCTCGCCAGAGGTAGCCTGACTGCCATTAGGTACCGAGATGAGATCCTCAGACCCCTTGTGAGACCATATGCTGGTGTGGTTGGCCCTGGGTTCCTCCTAATGCAAGACAATGCTAGACCTCATGTGGCTGGAGTGTGTCAGCCGTTCCTTCAAGACGAAGGCATTGATGCTATGGACTGGCCCGCCCGTTCCCCAGACCTGAATCCAATTGAGCACATCTGGGACATCATGTCTCGCTCTATCCACCAACGTCACGTTGCACCACAGACTGTCCAGGAGTTGGCAGATGCTTTAGTCCAGGTCTGGGAGGAGATCCCTCAGGAGACCGTCCGCCACCTCATCAGGAGCATGCACAGGCGTTGTAGGGAGGTCATACAGGCACGTGGAGGCCACACACACTACTGAGCCTCATTTTGACTTGTTTTAAGGACATTACATCAAAGTTGGATCAGCCTGTAGTGTGTTTTTCCACTTTAATTTTGAGTGTGACTCCAAATCCAGACCTCCATGGGTTAAAAAATTTGATTTCCATTTTTTTATTTTTGTGTGATTTTGTTGTCAGCACATTGAACTATGTAAAGAACAAAGTATTTCAGAAGAATATTTAATTAATTCAGATCTAGGATGTTTTATTTTTATGTTCCCTTTATTTTTTTGAGCAGTGTATATCTGTAACCACTGCTCCATTATACAGTATATCTGAATCCACCGCTCTAGTATATATCTGTATACAAAATATATAGATTATTATTAGATATACAGATATATAATGGAGCGGTTTATACAGATATACTATAAGGCGTTGTATACAGATATGCAATAGAGCGGTGTATACAGATATCTAATGGAGCGGTGTATACAGATATATAATGGAGCGATGCATACAGATATATAATGGAGCAATGTATACAAATATATAATGGAGCGATGTACACAGATATACAATAGAGAGGTGGATACAGATATAAAATAGAGCGGTGTACACAGATATAAAATAGAGCAGTGGATACAGATATACACTCACCTAAAGAATTATTAGGAACACCATACTAATACGGTGTTGGACCCCCTTTTGCCTTCAGAACTGCCTTAATTCTACGGGGCATTGATTCAACAAAGTGCTGATAGCATTCTTTAGAAATGTTGGCCCATATTGATAGGATAGCATCTTGCAGTTGATGAAGATTTGAGGGATGCACATCCAGGGCACGAAGCTCCCGTTCCACCACATCCCAAAGATGCTCTATTGGGTTGAGATCTGGTGACTGTGGGGGCCATTTTAGTACAGTGAACTTATTGTCATGTTCAAGAAACCAATTTGAAATGATTCGAGCTTTGTGACATGGTGCATTATCCTGCTGGAAGTAGCCATCAGAGGATGGATACATTTTCTCATTCTGTTTACGCCAAATTCGGACTCTACCATTTGAATGTTTCAACAGAAATCGAGACTCATCAGACCAGGCAACATTTTTCCAGTCTTCAACAGTCCAATTTTGGTGAGCTCGTGCAAATTGTAGCCTCTTTTTCCTATTTGTAGTGGAGATGAGTGGTACCCGGTGGGGTCTTCTGCTGTTGTAGCCCATCCGCCTCAAGGTTGTGCGTGTTGTGGCTTCACAAATGCTTTGCTGCATATCTCGGTTGTAACGAGTGGTTATTTCAGTCAACGTTGCTCTTCTATCAGTTTGAATCAGTCGGCCCATTCTCCTATGACCTCTAGCATCCACAAGGCATTTTTGCCCACAGGACTGCCGCATACTGGATGTTTTTCCCTTTTCACAAGATTCTTTGCAAACCCTAGAAATGGTTGTGCGTGAAAATCCCAGTAACTGAGCAGATTGTGAAATACTCAGACCGGCCCGTCTGGCACCAATAACCATGCCACGCTCAAAATTGCTTAAATCACCTTTCTTTCCCATTCTGACATTCAGTTTGGAGTTCAGGAGATTGTCTTGACCAGGACCACACCCTTAAATGCATTGAAGCAACTGCCATGTGATTGGTTGACTAGATAATTGCATTAATGAGAAATAGAACAGGTGTTCCTAATAATTCTTTAGGTGAGTGTATAATGGAGCTATGTATACAAATATGTAACGTAAGCGGTTTATACAGATATGTAATGGATTGGTGTATACAGATGTAAAATGGAGCGGTGTACATATATATGGAGCGTTGTACGTATATATAGTCCAATATTCCAGATGTAATGAATCAAAATTGCGATTGATCCATAAATATATGAATTTACAGTTAGTCCATAACCCTCACTTGGAATTTTAAAAGAATAGTCACTCCACAGTATTCAGTACAAAGGCTGACTAGTTGTTATCAGCAAGTCAAGCGCTGACTAATTGATATCTTGAAGCCAAACGTACATGTCTCGCTAGATTAAAGACACTCCGCAATACACTGTGAGAAGCAGGTTTAGAGTTAGAGTTATCAGCGATCTGGATGATAGCGTCCTGCTTTGTTCTTATTGTCATAATCGCATTTTTAAATCATTTTGTGCTGGTCCCTGACCCAACAAAGGGTTAAACTGACAGGCAATACTTTAGATGTATCCATATCGCAAAAGGTTAAAAAAGGGTGAAACTACAATATTCAAAATCTTCGATAGGGCCCTACTACACCAAAGGGGTTAAATACTACTGTACCACTAAGGAAGAAAGGGGATGATAGGGTTGATATTTACTCTTTCAGGGACGGAACCTGGAGCAGGAGCCGCTCAGCACTCCATATAAATCACTGCCCCCTTCTCTATCACCGCTTCAGCCCGTGAGGAGCTAGAGCAGTGATGGACGAAAGGAGATGAAAGGGTTAATGGGCAGTACAGGAGGTCAGGGAAATGCTCGAGAACACCCAGGGTGAATAAAAAAACAAAGAAAAAAAAAAGAAGGTTCAGCATCCCTACTTCCCAACATTTTATTTTCTGGCTGATCCCTTTATACCAGGAGGTGTGTTTTTATTGGTTCCACAAGTCACATGCCCTCGCCCTGCCCATTCACATAAAAAAATTGGTTTCATTCACAGAATACAGCATAGTCAGCCAACCAAGAGAAAAGTTCCTAGGCAATTAAGGTTAATTGGTGATGACAGGTTGTCAAAACAAAGTTTCATATTTGTTAACAAGGCAATTAACCTTAATTGCCTGGGAACTTTTCTCTGATTGGCTCTCATGACCGTGGGAACTTTTCTCTGATTGGCTGACTATGCAGTATTCTGTGAATGAAACCTAGTTTTGAATGTGATTGGGCATGGGAGGGCATGTGACTTGTGAAACTAATGAAAACACACCCCCTGGTATAATAGGATCAGCCATAAAGGAAAATTGCAGTCTCTTTTTGTTGGGAAGCTAGGATGTTGCTCCTTTTTTTTTTTTTTATTGACCCTGGGTGTTCTGGAGCTTCCCTCTGACCAGCTGTCATACTGCCCATTAACCCTTTCATCTCCTTTCTTCCATCACTCCTCCAGCTCTGAAGAGGCTGAAGCGGTGATAGAGAAGGGGGCAGTGATTTATATGCAGTGCTTCATATAAATCACTGCCCCCTTCTCCATTCATTCCCAGCATACTGTAGATGTGGGAAGGATCTAACTGAAATATGTGACCTTCATCTTATGGTAACCAACCAGAGTCGGTTTAATGTAGTAGAGATGATTTTTGTAACATTTGATAGAGCTGAGTTTGTTAGCCTTAGCAGTCCGCAGTCTGTCATATGTAGTAGAGCTGAGTATGTCGATTGGCGCAGCTCACTTTTATACTGTGATTCGGTACCTATATTTCACGTCGAACTGCAGGCAGACTAACCAGCTTAATGCAGTAATGTAGAATAAAGAATCAAATGACGAATTCAGCCAAGCTACACGTAATTCCTGACATCACATCCTCCTGATAGAGTCCCTCGTAAATATGAAGTGATTTATTCTCCGTTAAACAAACAGTTAGCGCATCTTCTGCCCATCCCCATGTCCCATCCATAATATTGACGCAATACTTAATGTCTATATGGTGGACAATAACAGTACATTTTTATGTCCCTAACAGCAATAATGTACCAATCGATCCAAATAAAGTTCATATGGAGAAGTCAATCATTGAATAGTGATTAATAGTAATAATTCATAGTTAGTGGTCACAGTTCATGGTTATTTGCTCCTTGATCCATATAATATATGCAATATAATGCTAGTAATCAGAAGCGGTAATAGATCTCCGCTCTATCAGTTCCTCTTCTGTATAGAATACTGCTTGTAAATATAGCGCTGAATATTGGTGCTCTTATCTTGATATTTAACTGGAAAAAATGAGGATTCACTGGCTATTATTGGATATAGCGTTCATCAGTGAAACATTGATTAGTACAGTCACTTGCATTTGTTTACAAATCGCGCTCATCTGCACAGTGCTGATTAGTAACAGGCATGCATTTATACTTAGTTGAGACAGTAGACCGGTAGTAGCATACTGTAAGTCGCGTTTATTAGTGTAATACCAATTTGGATTGCGCTTGCTTGTTATAATGAGCTGGGAATGAGGCAGGCTACGGGGATGTGCACATCAAAATTTACTGTTATTGTCCACCATATGGACTTTAAGTATTCTGTCTATTGCAGTTTCTTAATGTGGCAGCTATTTATTTTAAATAATGAATTAGGAATGTTAAAAGGGAATATGAGGAATGATTACTGTTTGTACAATCAATTGGTTTTTTTCAACATCTATTGCCTTTTTTAACATTGTTTATTATCTGAGAATTTTTATTTTTAATTATTAATATAAATAAATTTGGGGGTCTTCCATATTTTACCAGAAGGTGGAGTGCTTATCGCATTTATTTATCATTCCTTTTATTATTGCTTGTTTGGATTTTGGGGTTCCCAAATGGATAAGTGCACCCAGCGTTTTTTCACTGTATTCAGTGTGAGCCCTACCAATATACTCATTTTGTACATTCCCCTTCATGTCCTGCTGAGCTGATGTATCTTGTCTACCTTGTGTAATACAAAACCGCACTACAGTACATTCTCCATTATGTTCTACTGAGCATCTAAACCCATCATGTGTGATACCTTTACAGATAACCACACAGCACTACACTCATCAATATTTGCTGCCTAGCTGATGTATCCAAACCCATCATATGCAATTGAGTTCATATCTAAGCCAATCATGTATAATTTAATTATAATCTTCAGGGTGTTCCGGAATTGTTTATACGTGCTGCAATTAAACTCTACTCTATCGAGATATGTCTATTACTCTTTTTGGTATGCGTTCAGCACCAGGATGGCATTCTGTCACTTTCTTTCCCCTTTTTAATGGCATATATATATTTTTATCATGTTATAATAAAAATTTATAAATTTTTATAATGGTACTTTGTGAGCTCCATTTTTTTTTAGTTGCTGTCTATTCACTTACAGTAAATGCGCTAAAGTACAACAAAAGTCAAACCCCATAGACCAGTGTCGTGCTGTTTCTGCTATCATTGGATTCAACAGTATTTTGTGTTCCTACTGCTACAGCTAAAGGGCATATGTATATGCAATAAATTGTGATATGATAATTAGTGTCTTTATGATAAATAGTTAATAATTCCCTTGTTGATGAGCATATGTCCCACACTTGTTGCCATAAACAGGCTTGACCTACAGTACAGTACAGTAGCTCTTCAATAAAAATCCTCCTGCTTTTTAGGGGTTACAGAGAGCTCGAGCTTGCAATGGGTGTTGTTTTTTATTTCATACTGTATTTGTTAAATTTTTATCAGAAATAATATCAGAAATAATACCAAGAACCACAATGACCACAGATATTAAATACAAAATACTACAGTATTTCCTGGTTTCGGCTGGCAGCCTTTTAGGGGTTTTAAATAGTTCGGGCTTGCGGTGGCTCTGTTGGTTTTGGAGGGTTAATCCCGGGCCACTGGTGGGATTCTAGTACTCTTTACTACTGTAGTTTTCTTTTTATTCTACCTTAGTATTTAAATAAAAAGTAATATTTGGGATTCATGCTGGACATGTCACTGACCTCCCGGTCTCTTCACACACACAGAACACCGGAGACCCTACACCTGCCAAGCCAAACCAGGTCCGAGAGCTACAACACAATGACCACAGATATTAAATACATAAATACATTGTCATTGTGCCCGTAGCTCTCAGACCCGGTTTTACTTGGCAGGCGTCGGGTCTCCGGTGTTTTGTGTGTGTTTTATTAAATGTGTTGCATTACAACTAACGCAATAAACCCCCACATTCTCCATTTATTGTTCTCCAATGAAAAATGATAACAAAGGGCCTACTGCATACTTTCTTTAGCTTGGGTGGGCAGCAAACCTAGTATGTAAACCTAGTCCATACAGTACAGGAATCAATTTAAACTTCTCGTTCTCACCCACAGTGCTGCATCCCCCTACAACTATTCTGTCATTTCTGTCTACCATCCTACCTGTGCTCTGTGTTCAGACTGCATTGAGGTCGAAGGCTACTTGGTACTGTGCCAAGTTAGAGTAGTGTAACGGATCACCTGGCACCCCGACTGAGTACCTCCGTTTACGGATGCGCCTAGCGTTTTCCTGAGGTTTCCAAGCACTCTGGCAGACACCACAATCACCGAACCGAAGAAGCCTATAAATCCTCTTCAAGCATATGAATGCTGTAGGCAGTTGAATAGGAACCATACGAATAGGTTTTCACTCCTAGCAGTCAAACTGGGACAGCATGCAATAAATCCTCCCCCAAGAATGAGACAACACTTCACCTTGAGGGTTAAAACAGTAACTCACTTTATTTAGACACAGCACACTACTTTAAACCCACCAGCCTAATTTACATACAATAGGGTACCTAGGACTATGGTACAAGGAAGGGTGGGGCCAGACAATAGCAAGGGCTGATGGGAGATTGAGGAGGGACAGAACAGCTGGTTTAAACTGGTGTCCCTGCGACAACACATTGCTGGGGAAACAATGGGACAGGAAAAAGGGGGAGGAGAAGAGGCACAGAACAGCCATGCCTGTAACCTAGCAACCATTACAGTAAGAGCAAGATATATACAGTCCACAATACACAGCAATACAATCCAACTAAACCCACAATAACATACATAATATCCAAGACAGCCCGAATGCAATCCGCCACACAGTCTTAAAGGGCATTGTTCCCAAAAGTCATAACATGTCCACAGATGGCCATAAAAGGGCCAGTAGCAGCAATATAAAATACCACATGCCCAAATATTGCATTCAAACGTACCAATTTACCAGGGGCCATAGTCAGCAGGTAGGAGGCGGGCAGCCAGGCCTCTCCAATGCCCAGTGGCGAGGCGGGTTCCGCCACATTTCTCCCCTTTCCCATTGAGACTATCCAGACTCCAGACCTCCAGGCGGTCTGGGGCTCTGATAGTCAGCCGGCCTTTCTCCAAGGGTGTAGTTGTCCCTATGGCCCCCTGCCACTTGTGCCCAGTTGTAGATCCATGACTTGGGGGGAAGGTAACCAGGGTGCCCTCTCCCCTGGTTGAACAAAGCTGTTGCTGGGGGGAAGGGGCAACAGGCTCCTCTCTCTGCGACACCCTCCCTTGTTGTAGGGGAAAACAGACTGCCTCTCCTTCCAATACATTGTCCTGTTGTTGTGGACCAGGACAGACTGTCCATATCCCCAGTGGTGCAGGTACAGAGACTACGGTCCCATCTGCACTGTTGTGGGGCTTACTGTCTCCCCTTGGTGTGCTAGGCTGCCGCTGGGGAGAGGGGTAACAAACTCCTCTCCCTTACACACTTTCAGCCGCTGGGGATAGGGGGTACAAGCTAGTCCTGTAACAAGGGGGTTGGTGGAGCAGAGGCTAGCGGCGCTCTGCCCGGATGCCAGCTCTTCTGCTGGAGGGACTGGAGTACAGTCCTGCCGGGTAGTAAGGGGACAAGTAGGGCAGAGGCCAGCGGTGCTCTGCCCAGATGCCAGCTCTTCTGCTGGGAGGGGGCCAGAGGGGGCTAACGACTCCTCTACTGACCCCAGTACCTGGTTTGGAGTTGGCTGTGGAGGGGAGGGGTTGCTTACCTCCTCCTCCTGGTACTGCTGCTGTTGGGGAGAGAGACCGACTGTCTCCCCTCCCTGTAAAGCACTCTGCCACTGGGAAGGAAGGACGACACACTTCTCTCCCTGTAGTTCCCCCATCTGGAGTTGGAGATCTGGGCCGGCTGCCCAGTATCCTTGTAGGGCCGGTAGAGAGATCTCGGTCCCATCTCCACCTGCCTTCTGTGGGTCTTCCCAGGACCAGTCTGTGAGGTCCCTCAACATTTGCGAGTAAGGACCACCTGCGTCCACACCTGGCAACTCCGACTGCTGCTGAGGGTCTGTGCCAGCTGCCCAGCATCCCGGTGGAGAGCCCTCGGTCCCGTCTCCACCTGCCTGTTGTGGTTCCTCACAGGACCAGTCTATGAGGACCCCTACTTCGGGTTCCTCTCTCTGCCTCAAGGGGAGACTGCTTACCTCCTCGGATGCAGCCTCTGCTTGGCTGCTGTAACACTCCTTGCGCTGGGCAATTTCTCTCTCTTTCGCCAGTCGGAATTCTCGTTCCATCCTTGCGTGTCGCTTGGCTGTGACCTGGTTCCAGATGGCCTGGCATATATCCATGGACACATTATCTCCATACTGGGCCACTCGCTGCCTCACCTCGGCCAGCCAGTCATCTTCAGAGCCTTCCATACTTGTCTGCTCCAAGTTGCTAGATACCTCTGCTCCCAGGGGCGCTGCACGAGTGCTAGCGTTTGCCCTCAATTTGTAACTCCACACGTTACCGGTGTCTCTAAGCTGCTTCTCCTCGCACTAGGACGCCATCCCACTGCTTGCCACCAATGTAACGGATCACCTGGCACCCCGACTGAGTACCTCCGTTTACGGATGCGCCTAGCGTTTTCCTGAGGTTTCCAAGCACTCTGGCAGACACCACAATCACCGAACCGAAGAAGCCTATAAATCCTCTTCAAGCATATGAATGCTGTAGGCAGTTGAATAGGAACCAGGGATGGACTGGGACAATAAAGTGGCCCTGGACTTCAGCCAGACCGGCCCACTTTATTTTTCCCAAACACACTAAAAAAAAAACATAAGTAAAAACATTCCACTGTAAGTATAAACAGGTTTTTTATTTTTACTCTTAATTTAGAAAAAAAAATCCCCCTCCATAATGGTGCCATCCACAGATCCCCCCCATAAGTGTCATCCACAGACCCCCCCCCCATAAGTGTCATCCACAGCCCCCCCCCCATAACAGTGCCATCCACGGATCCCCCTCCCTATAACAGTGCCGTCATCCATAGATCCCCCTTCCCGCCACTCACAGTAGTATACATTAATAAATCGGTATCCTGCAGGCTGCAGACAGTAACTTTAATTTTAACACAGCGCTCATCTCTTTACTACCTTACATTCAGCTCCCTCCAGCCTCCAGTAACAAGTGCGGGCGGCAGCGCTCACTAACTGACGTCACGCGCCTGCGCCGCCTAGTGGGAGGAGCAGGCGTGTGACGTCAGTGAGTGAGCGCCGCCCCCACACTGCCTGCTGTTACTGGAGCTGAGTCAGTGTAAGATAGTAAAGAGATGAGCGCTGATTTTAAAGTTAACACACTGACAGCAAAAAAATTAAAATGGCTCGGGACCGGCCGGGCCCCCCCGGGGTCCGGGCCCCTTACTGGGGTATCGGCTTTACCCCCCTGATGGCGGCCCTGGCCGGCCCATAATTCGATCGGCCCACCGGGATTCTCCCGGTACTCCCGATGGCCAGTCCATCGCTGATAGGAACCATACGAATAGGTTTTCACTCCTAGCAGTCAAACTGGGACAGCATGCAATAAATCCTCCCCCAAGAATGAGACAACACTTCACCTTGAGGGTTAAAACAGTAACTCACTTTATTTAGACACAGCACACTACTTTAAACCCACCAGCCTCATTTACATACAATAGGGTACCTAGGACTATGGTACAAGGAAGGGTGGGGCCAGACAATAGCAAGGGCTGATGGGAGATTGAGGAGGGACAGAACAGCTGGTTTAAACTGGTGTCCCTGCGACAACACATTGCTGGGGAAACAATGGGACAGGAAAAAGGGGGAGGAGAAGAGGCACAGAACAGCCATGCCTGTAACCTAGCAACCATTACAGTAAGAGCAAGAAATATACAGTCCACAATACACAGCAATACAATCCAACCAAACCCACAACATACATAATATCCAAGACAGCCCGAATGCAATCCGCCACACAATCTTAAAGGGCATTGTTCCCAAAAGTCATAACATGTCCACGGATGGCCATAAATGGGCCAGTAGCAGCAATATAAAATACCACATGCCCAAATATTGCATTCAAACGTACCAATTTACCAGGGGCCATAGTCAGCAGGTAGGAGGCGGGCAGCCAGGCCTCTCCAATGCCCAGTGGCGAGGCGGGTTCCGCCACAAGTAGGTCACCCTTGAAAGAGGCAAACTTGGCGTGGGGAGTGGGCTTATGCACTTTGATCAAAATGTATACAAATGGTCTTGTGTACATTAAGTGGACTATGGCATTGTATCCTAGTAATTATGCTAAAAAGCAATGCAAATTGTGATGAGAAGTAACAGATCAGTGCAGAGCTTGTGGATTTGTGATCTATGATTTTTTTGTTCTTTAGAATTATAACATGTTACATTTGTTATATGAATTGGCATGGCTACAGCAATATCAAAGGGGCACATTACTGTTTTACTCTTTCTGTATGAGCACTTTGAAATGTTGTTTTTGTGTTGGAGCATTCCAGGAGTCATAGTTATTTTCTTTTTCATTTTCAGTGTAGCCCTACATAAGATGTTGTTTTCATTAGTACCATTTTGTGATACATGGGTTTGTTAATTAACTTTTATTTATTAATAAAATTTTTACAGGAGGCATTTCCACCATTGTTTTGTGTGTTTTTTAAAGCAATCACCTACTTTTTAAAGCACTCAAGCTACTGAAATTCTGGGATGGCAATGGATAACAGAAAGGGCCTCCTTCCTGTCAAACCACTTAAATGGTTCAATCCCAAATGACTGAAGAATCTAAGGGACAAAACTGTTGGGATCGAAATGATCGCAGATCCATGCCATTGCAGCAGAATACCAATTGCTAATTCAAAATGCTATTTACAGAACATATTAAATATACAAATGGTGCCAATGCCTGGGTGCCATCATAAAGACTTCCAGGAAACCTGATAACTGGTAGTCTAATACATCATTTTTCCAATGGTCTCCATGACAGTACTGCTCAGAACTACCAAGTAATAGAATTAGGGAGGGACAGTTGACCGTTTAGGACAATGACTAATTGCAGTGGTCAATTTGTGTACCGCAGGGGTGTCGCTAGGCATATAGATCCTGAGTAGAGTTGAGCGAACACCTGGATGTTCGGGTTCGAGAAGTTCGGCCAAACTTCCCGAAAATGTTCGGGTTCGGGATCCGAACTCGACCCGAACTTCGCCCCGAACCCGAAGCCCATTGAAGTCAATGGGGACCCGAACTTTCCGGCACTAAAAAGGCTGTAAAATAGCCCAGGAAAGGGCTAGAGGGCTGCAAAAGGCAGCAAAATGTAGGTAAATCCCCTGCAAACAAATTTGGATAGGGAAATGAATAAAAATAAAAATAAAATAAATAAAAATTAACCAATATCAATTGGAGAGAGGTCGCATAGCAGAGAATCAGGCTTCAAATCACCCACCACTGGAACAGGCCACTGTCAGATATTTAGGCCCCGGCACCCAGACGGAGGAGAGGTTCATTCAACTTTGGGTTGCCCCGCAATATAATGGTAAAATTAAAAAAAGAGGATTGAATGAAGTGCCCTGGAGTACAAGAATATATTGTTAAGGGGAGGTAGTCATAAATGTCTAATCTGCACAAGGGATGGACAGGTCCTGTGGGATCCATGCCTGGTTAATTTTTATGAACATCAGCTTGTCCACATTGGCTGTGGACAGGCAGCTGCGTTTGTCTGTAATGACGCCCCCTGCCGTGCTGAATACACGTTCAGACAAAACGCTGGGCGCCGGGCAGGCCAGCACCTCCAAGGCATAAAAGGCTAGCTCTGGCCACGTGGACAATTTGGAGACCCAGAAGTTGAATGGGGCCGAACCATCAGTCAGTACGTGGAGGGGTGTGCACACGTACTGTTCCACCATTTTAGTAAAATGCTGCCTCCTGCTAACAAGTTCCGTATCAGGTGGTGGTGCAGTTAGCTGTGGCGTGGTGACAAAACTTTTCCACATCTCTGCCATGCTACCCCTGCCCTCAGAGGAGCTGCCCGTGACACAGCTGCGTTGGCGACCTCTTGCTCCTCCTCTGCCTTCGCCTTGGGCTTCCACTTGTTCCCCTGTGACATTTGGGAATGCTCTCAGTAGCGCGTCTACCAACGTGCGCTTGTACTCGCGCATCTTCCTATCACGCTCCAGTGCAGCAAGTAAGGTGGGCACATTGTCTTTGTACCGGGGAATGGCAACCAGCAGAATGGCAACCCAGTAGTCCGCACACGTTAAAATGTGGGCAACTCTGCTGTCGTTGCGTAGGCACTGCAGCATGTAGTCGCTCATGTGTGCCAGGCTGCCCAGAGGTAAGGACAAGCTGTCCTCTGTGGGAGGTGTATCGTCATCGTCCTGCATTTCCCCCCAGACACACACCAGTGATGGGCCCGAGCTGCGTTGGGTGCCACCCCGCTGTGAACATGCTTCATCCTCCTCCTCCTCCACCTCCTCCTCATCCTCGTCCTTCTCGTCCTCCAGTAGAGGGCCCTGTCTGGCCACATTTGTACCTGGCCTCTGCTGTTGCAAAAAACCTCCCTCTGAGTCACTTGTAAGAGACTGGCCTGAAAGTGCTAAAAATGACCCCTCTTCCATCATCGCCCTAAGTGTTTTCTCAAGGAGACATAGAAGTGGTATTGTAACGCTGATAACGGCGTCATCGCCACTGGCCATGTTGGTGGAGTACTCGAAACAGCGCAACAGGGCACACAGGTCTCGCATGGAGGCCCAGTCATTGGTGGTGAAGTGGTGCTGTTCCGCAGTGCGACTGACCCGTGCGTGCTGCAGCTGAAACTCCACAATGGCCTGCTGCTGCTCGCACAGTCTGTCCAGCATGTACAAGGTGGAGTTCCACCTGGTGGGCACGTCGCATATGAGGCGGTGAGCGGGAAAGGCCGAAGTTACGCTGTAGCGCAGACAGGCGAGCAGCGGCAGGATGTGAACGCTGGAAGCGCGCACAGACAACCCGCACTTTATGCAGCACCTCTGACATGTCAGGATAGTTGTGAATGAACTTCTGCACCACCAAATTCAGCACATGCGCCAGGCAAGGGATGTGCGTCAAACCGGCTAGTCCCAGAGCTGCGATGAGATTTCGCCCATTATCGCACACCACCAGGCAACCACTCGTCGGTCTGTTGTTCAATACCCCGCCACAACTCCTGCACGGTGTGGGGCCTGTCCCCCAAACATATGAGTTTCAGAATGGCCTGCTGACGTTTACCCCGGGCTGTGCTGAAGTTGGTGGTGAAGGTGTGTGGCTGACTGGATGAGCAGGTGGAAGAAGAGGAAAAGGAAGCCGAATAGGAGGAGGAGGCTACAGGACGCAAAGAATGTTGCCCTGCGATCCTTGGCGGCGGAAGGACGTGCGCCAAAGAACTCTCCGCCTGGGGCCCAGCCGCCACTACATTTACCCAGCGTGCAGTTAGGGAGATATAGCGTCCCTGGCCGTGCTTACTGGTCCACATATCTGTGGTTAGGTGGACCTTGCCACAGATGGCGTTGCGTAGTGCACACTTGATTTTATCGGATACTTTGCTGTGCAGGGAAGGCACGGCTCTCTTGGAGAAGTAGTGGCGGCTGGGAGCAACATACTGTGGGACAGCAAGCGACATGAGCTGTTTGAAGCTGTCTGTGTCCACCAGCCTGAATGACAGCATTTCATAGGACAGTAGTTTAGAAATGCTGGCATTCAGGGCCAGGGACCGAGGGTGGCTAGGTGGGAATTTACGCTTTCTCTCAAATGTTTGTGAGATGGAGAGCTGAACGCTGCCGTGTGACATGGTGGAGATGCTTGGTGACGGAGGTGGTGGTGTTGGTGGTACATCCTCTGTTTTCTGGGCGGCAGGTGCCAACGTTCCTACAGAGGCGGAGGAAGAGGCTGAGGCAGCAGCAGAAGAGGTACCAGGGGGAGCCTGAGTGAGTTCCTTGTTTTTAAGGTGTTTACTCCACTGCAGTTCATGCTTTGCATGCAGATGCCTGGTCATGCAGGTTGTGCTAAGTTTCAGAACGTTAATGCCTCGCTTCAGGCTCTGATGGCACAGCGTGCAAACCACTCGGGCATTGTCGTCAGCACATTGTTTGAAGAACTGCCACGCCAGGGAACTCCTTGAAGCTGCCTTTGGGGTGCTCGGTCCCAGGTGGCGGTGGCCAGTAGCAGGCGAACTCTCTTGGCGGCGGGTGTTCTGCTTTTGCCCACTGCTCCCTCTTTTGCTACGCTGTTGGCTCGGTCTCACCACTGTCTCTTCCTCCGAACTCTGAAAGTCAGTGGCACGACCTTCATTCCATGTGGGGTCTAGGACCTCATCGTCCCCTGCATCGTCTTCCACCCAGTCTTCCTCCCTGACCTCCTGTTCAGTCTGCACACTGCAGAAAGACGCAGCAGTTGGCACCTGTGTTTCATCATCATCAGAGACGTGTTGAGGTGGTATTCCCCTGTCCTCATCATCAGGAAACATAAGTGGTTGTGCGTCAGTGCATTCTATGTCTTCCACCGCTGGGGAAGGGCTAGGTGGATGCTCTTGGGAAACCCTGCCAGCAGAGTCTTCAAACAGCATAAGAGACTGCTGCATAACTTGAGGCTCAGACAGTTTCCCTGATATGCATGGGGGTGATGTGACAGACTGATGGGCTTGGTTTTCAGGCGCCATCTGTGCGCTTTCTGCAGAAGACTGGGTGGGAGATAATGTGAACGTGCTGGATGCACTGTCGGCCACCCAATTGACTAATGCCTGTACCTGCTCAGGCCTTACCATCCTTAGAACGGCATTGGGCCCCACCAAATATGGCTGTAAATTCTGGCGTCTACTGGGACCTGAGGTAGTTGGTACACTAGGACGTGAGGCTGTGGCAGAACGGCCACGTTCTCTCCCAGCACCAGAGGGTCCACTAACACCACCACGACCATGTCCGCGTCCCTTACTAGATGTTTTCCTCATTGTTACCGTTCACCACAATAAGAAAAAAAAGATTTGGCCCAATGTATTGAATTCTAATTCAGGCCTTTTTTTACAGGCACCTAACACTATCTGGCTATCTATTTAGGTACCGTATTACACTAATACAGGCACAGCAGTAACCACATATTTAGCTGAATTTAAATTGTAGGCCTAGTATTTAGGCCCTGGATGACAGGTATCCCTTTACGGACAGAATTAGACTTGGAAATGCACGGTAGCGTGTGAAGTTATTGAGGATGACCCTATCAGCACTTGAATTTGCACCTTCAATTTAATATACCCTTTTATGGATAGATTTAAACTTGGCCTGCTACAGCAGAAACCACTGATTTAGGGAATTGAATTTCAACCCAGAACAAAAACTGTGCTTTGACGGACACTAGAAAACTTGTCCAGCCACAGCTGGAACACCAGATTTAGGGTATTGCTATTTTGGGAATTGAATTTCAACCCAGAAAAAAATATATCCTTTGCCAGACAGCAGACAGTATTACAATTGGCTAGCCACAGCTGAAACACCAGATTTAGGGTACTGCTATTTTGGCAATTGTATTTCACCCCTCAATAAAATAGCAAGCACAGCCAAGCCCCTGATGTAGGATATAGCAAAAAAAAACACCACACTATTGATGGTTAAATGGACTTGGTGGCAGCTTGTGCTGACGCACCACAAGACACAAGGTGGCCACGATGACCCTAGAAAAAAATGACAGAAAAACGCTCTGGGCAGCCTAAAGACAATGAGCAATTAACTAGCAGAAGTTGAATGATTCACAGCTGTAGATCGATCACTTCATTAAGTGTTTTTGATGAGTAAATCCCTGCCTAATCTGGCCCTAACAGCAGCAGCTGCATCCTATCCCTACACTGATCAGAGCAGAGTGACGTGCGGCGCTACTTGACTCCAGCTTAAATAGAGGCTGGGTCACATGCTGCCCTGGCCAATCACAGCCATGGCTGTGATGGCCTCTTGGGGAAATTAGTATGACGCTTGTTGATTGGCTGCTTTGCAGCCTCTCAAAAAGCGCCAAGAAAGCGCCGAACACTGAACCTGAACCCGGACTTTTACGTAAATGTTCGGGTTCGGGTCCGTATCACGAACACTATACAGTTCGGGTTCGCTCATCCCTAATCCTGAGCCCTGGATTACAAGCATATTGACACAAATCTCTAGCAGGCACCTTCACTCCTTGTAAGCAGGGCTGCTGGGTGCTCCAAATAAGTAACCAGGCCACATTAAACCTGTAAGATGCGGCGTCCTTGTGTGCCCAGCTGAAGTATAGTGAAACTACCTAGCAGCCCCGTGCTGGTCGCTCAGTGTGACAGAGCAGGAAGTAGCTCTTGTACTTAGCACCGTCCCACAGTCTGGCCTTGCAGCCAAGGAGATTCCAGAGCTGCTACTGCTACTGCTTTTGTCTCGTTCACCAGTGCTGCATAGTGCACTGTGGCAAATTTTATAATACTAAGCCACACCTCTAAGGCCTCTTTCACAGGGGCATCCCATATTTGCTCCGGATGCGTCACGTGTGCATTGCGGAAAAACCGCGCGACTAGGCACTCAATTGCAGTCAGCTTTGACTGCGATTGCGTTCCGATGTTCAGTTTTTTCTGCGCGAGTGCAATGCGTTTTGCACGCGCGTGAAAAAAAACTGAATGTGGTACCCAGACCCGAATTCGGACTTTCTATTCACTTTATTATTTTCCTGTATAACATGGTTATAAGGGAAAATAATAGCATTCCTAATACAGAATGCTTACTAAAATGTGGATTTAACCACCTCCGGACCGCCTAACGCAGGATCGCGTTCCGGAGGTGGCAGCGCTGCGCACAGTCACGCATATACGCGTCATCTCGCGAGACGCGAGATTTCCTGTGAACGCGCGCACACAGGCGAGCGCGCTCACAGGAACGGAAGGTAAGAGAGTTGATCTCCAGCCTGCCAGCGGCGATCGTTCGCTGGCAGGCTGGAGATGTGTTTTTTTTAACCCCTAACAGGTATATTAGACGCTGTTTTGATAACAGCGTCTAATATACCTGCTACCTGGTCCTCTGGTGGTCCCCTTTGTTTGGATCGACCACCAGAGGACACAGGTAGCTCAGTAAAGTAGCACCAAGCACCACTACACTACACTACCCCCCCCCCCCGTCACTTATTAACCCCTTATTAGCCCCTGATCACCCCTAATCACCCCTGATCACCCCATATAGACTCCCTGATCACCCCCCTGTCATTGATTACCCCCCTGTCATTGATCAACCCCCTGTAAAGCTCCATTCAGACGTCCGCATGATTTTTACGGATCCACTGATAGATGGATCGGATCCGCAAAACGCATCCGGACGTCTGAATGAAGCCTTACAGGGGCGTGATCAATGACTGTGGTGATCACCCCATATAGACTCCCTGATCACCCCCCTGTCATTGATTACCCCCCTGTCATTGATTACCCCCCTGTAAAGCTCCATTCAGATGTCCGCATGATTTTTACGGATGCACTGATACATGGATCGGATCCGCAAAACGCATCCGGTCGTCTGAATGAAGCCTTACAGGGGCATGATCAATGACTGTGGTGATCACCCCCCTGTCATTGATTACCCCCCTGTAAAGCTCCATTCAGATGTCCGCATGATTTTTACGGATGCACTGATAGATGGATCGGATCCGCAAAACGCATCCGGACGTCTGAATGAAGCCTTACAGGGGCATGATCAATGACTGTGGTGATCACCCCATATAGACTCCCTGATCACCCCCCTGTCATTGATTACCCCCCTGTCATTGATTACCCCCCTGTAAAGCTCCATTCAGATGTCCGCATGATTTTTACGGATGCACTGATAGATGGATCGGATCCGCAAAACGCATCCGGACGTCTGAATGAAGCCTTACAGGGGCATGATCAATGACTGTGGTGATCACCCCATATAGACTCCCTGATCACCCCCCTGTAAAGCTCCATTCAGATGTCCGCATGATTTTTACGGATGCACTGATAGATGGATCGGATCCGCAAAACGCATCCGGACGTCTGAATGAAGCCTTACAGGGGCGTGATCAATGACTGTAGTGATCACCCCATATAGACTCCCTGATCACCCCCCTGTCATTGATCACCCCCCTGTCATTGATTACCCCCCTGTAAAGCTCCATTCAGATGTCCGCATGATTTTTACGGATGCACTGATAGATGGATCGGATCCGCAAAACGCATCCGGACGTCTGAATGAAGCCTTACAGGGGCATGATCAATGACTGTGGTGATCACCCCATATAGACTCCCTGATCACCCCCCTGTCATTGATCACCCCCCTGTCATTGGTCACCCCCCTGTAAAGCTCCATTCAGATGTCCGCATGATTTTTACGGATGCACTGATAGATGGATCGGATCCGCAAAACGCATCCGGACGTCTGAATGAAGCCTTACACGGGCGTGATCAATGACTGTGGTTATCACCCCATATAGACTCCCTGATCACCCCCCCTGTCATTGATCACCCCCCTGTCATTGATCACCCCCCTGTCATTGATCACCCCCCTGTCATTGATCACCCCCCTGTCATTGATCACCCCTCTGTAAGGCTCCATTCAGATATTTTTTTGGCCCAAGTTAGCGGAATTTTTATTTTTTTTTCTTACAAAGTCTCATATTCCACTAACTTGTGTCAAAAAATAAAATCTCACATGAACTCACCATACCCCTCACGGAATCCAAATGCGTAAAATTTTTTAGACATTTATATTCCAGACTTCTTCTCACGCTTTAGGGCCCCTAGAATGCCAGGGCAGTATAAATACCCCACATGTGACCCCATTTCGGAAAGAAGACACCCCCAGGCATTCCGTGAGGGGCATATTGAGTCCATGAAAGATTGAAATTTTTGTCCCAAGTTAGCGGAACGGGAGACTTTGTGAGAAAAAAATTAAAAATATCAATTTCCGCTAACTTGTGCCAAAAAAAAAAAATTTCTATGAACTCGCCATGCCCCTCATTGAATACCTTGGGGTGTCTTCTTTCCAAAATGGGGTCACATGTGGGGTATTTATACTGCCCTGGCATTCTAGGGGCCCCAAAGCGTGAGAAGAAGTCTGGTATCCAAATGTCTAAAAATGCCCTCCTAAAAGGAATTTGGGCACCTTTGCGCATCTAGGCTGCAAAAAAGTGTCACACATCTGGTATCGCCGTACTCAGGAGAAGGTGGGGAATGTGTTTTGGGGTGTCATTTTATATATACCCATGCTGGGTGAGAGAAATATCTTGGTCAAATGCCAACTTTGTATAAAAAAATGGGAAAAGTTGTCTTTTGCCAAGATATTTCTCTCACCCAGCATGGGTATATGTAAAATGACACCCCAAAACACATTCCCCAACTTCTCCTGAATACGGCGATACCACATGTGTGACACTTTTTTGCAGCCTAGGTGGGCAAAGGGGCCCATATTCCAAAGAGCACCTTTAGGATTTCACAGGTCATTTACCTACTTACCACACATTAGGGCCCCTGGAAAATGCCAGAGCAGTATAACTACCCCACAAGTGACCCCATTTTGGAAAGAAGACACCCCAAGGTATTCCGTGAGGGGCATGGCGAGTTCCTAGAATTTTTTATTTTTTGTCACAAGTTAGTGGAAAATGCTTTTTTTTTTTTTTTTTTTCATACAAAGTCTCATATTCCACTAACTTGTGACAAAAAATAAAAACTTCCATGAACTCACTTTGCCCATCAGCGAATACCTTGGGGTCTCTTCTTTCCAAAATGGGGTCACTTGTGGGGTAGTTATACTGCCCTGGCATTCTAGGGGCCCAAATGTGTGGTAAGGAGTTTGAAATCAAATTCTGTAAAAAATGACCTGTGAAATCCGAAAGGTGCTCTTTTGAATATGGGCCCCTTTGCCCACCTCGGCTGCAAAAAAGTGTCACACATCTGGTATCTCCGTAATCGGGAGAAGTTGGGGAATGTGTTTTGGGGTGTCATTTTACATATACCCATGCTGGGTGAGAGAAATATCTTGGCAAAAGACAACTTTTCCCATTTTTTTATACAAAGTTGGCATTTGACCAAGATATTTATCTCACCCAGCATGGGTATATGCAAAAAGACACCCCAAAACACATTCCTCAACTTCTCCTGAATACAGAGATACCAGATGTGTGACACTTTTTTGCAGCCTAGGTGGGCAAAGGGGCCCACATTCCAAAGAGCACCTTTCGGATTTCACAGGTCATTTACCTACTTACCACACATTTGGGCCCCTAGAATGCCAGGGCAGTATAACTACCCCACAAGTGACCCCATTTTGGAAAGAAGAGACCCCAAGGTATTCGCTGATGGGCATAGTGAGTTCATGGAAGTTTTTATTTTTTGTCACAAGTTAGTGGAATATGAGACTTTGTAAGGAAAAAAAAAAAAAAAAAAAAAAAAAGCATTTTCCACTAACTTGTGACAAAAAATAAAAAACATTCTAGGAACTCGCCATGCCCCTCACGGAATACCTTGGGGTGTCTTCTTTCCAAAATGGGGTCACTTGTGGGGTAGTTATACTGCCCTGGTATTCTAGGGGCCCAAATGTGTGGTAAGGAGTTTGAAATCAAATTCAGGAAAAAATGAGGAGTGAAATCCGAAAGGTGCTCTTTGGAATATGGGCCCCTTTGCCCACCTAGGCTGCAAAAAAGTGTCACACATCTGGTATCCCCGTACTCAGGAGAAGTTGAGGAATGTGTTTTGGGGTGTCTTTTTACATATACCCATGCTGGGTGAGATAAATATCTTGGTCAAATGACAACTTTGTATAAAAAAATGGGAAAAGTTGTCTTTTGCCAAGATATTTCTCTCACCCAGCATGGGTATATATAAAATGACACCCCAAAACACATTCCCCACCTTCTCCTGAGTACGGAGATACCAGATGTGTGACACTTTTTTGCAGCCTAGGTGGGCAAAGGGGCCCATATTCCAAAGAGCACCTTTCGGATTTCACAGGTCATTTTTTACAGAATTTGATTTCAAACTCCTTACCACACATTTGGGCCCCTAGAATGCCAGGGCAGTATAACTACCCCACAAGTGACCCCATTTTGGAAAGAAGAGACCCCAAGGTATTCGCTGATGGGCATAGTGAGTTCATAGAACTTTTTATTTTTTGTCACAAGTTAGTGGAATATGAGACTTTGTAAGGAAAAAAAAAAAAAAAAAAAAAAATCATCATTTTCCGCTAACTTGTGACAAAAAATAAAAAGTTCTATGAACTCACTATGCCCATCAGCGAATACCTTAGGGTGTGTACTTTCAGAAATGGGGTCATTTGTGGGGTGTTTGTACTGTCTGGGCATTGTAGAACCTCAGGAAACATGACAGGTGCTCAGAAAGTCAGAGCTGCTTCAAAAAGCGGAAATTCACATTTTTGTACCATAGTTTGTAAACGCTATAACTTTTACCCAAACCATTTTTTTTTTACCCAAACATTTTTTTTTTATCAAAGACATGTAGAACTATAAATTTAGAGCAAAATTTCTATATGGATGTCGTTTTTTTTGCAAAATTTTACAACTGAAAGTGAAAAATGTCATTTTTTTGCAAAAAAATCGTTAAATTTCGATTAATAACAAAAAAAGTAAAAATGTCAGCAGCAATGAAATACCACCAAATGAAAGCTCTATTAGTGAGAAGAAAAGGAGGTAAAATTCATTTGGGTGGTAAGTTGCATGACCGAGCAATAAACGGTGAAAGTAGGGTAGGTCAGAAGTGTAAAAAGTGGCCTGGTCTTTCAGGTTGTTTAAGCACTGGGGGCTGAGGTGGTTAAAAAAAAGAAAATAATTAACTCACCTTATCCAATTGATCGCGCAGCTGGCATCGTCTTCTTGCTTTTTCTTTCAGGACCTGAATAAGGACCTTTAATGACGTAATCGCGCTCACCACATGGTGACGTAATCGCGCTCACCTCATGATGAGCACGATTGCATCATTAAAAGGTCCTTTTGCAGGTCCTGAAAGAAGAAGCAAGAAGACAATGCCAGCTGTGCGATCAATTGGATAAGGTGAGTTCATTTATTTTATTTTTTTAACTTCTCAATCTAAATTTTAGTAAGCATTCTGTATTAATGCTATTATTTTCCCTTATGACCATGTTATAAGAGAAAATAATACAGTGAATACAGCTTTAATAGGGTCCAGGGGGTGGCTTTCATCCCTATCATCTAGCAACCATGCGTAAAAATTGCACTGCATCCGCACTTGCTTGTGGATGCTTGCGATTTTCACACAGACCCATTTATTTCTATGGGGCCTGCGTTGCGTGAAAAACACAGAATATAGAACATGCTGCAATTTTTACGCAACGCACAAGTGATGCGTGAAAATCACCGCTTATCTGCACAGCCCCTTTGAAGTGAATGGGTCCGGATTCAGCGCAGGTGCATTGCGTTCACCTCACGCATTGCACCAGCACGGAATTCACACCCATGTGAAAGAGGCTTAACTCCGTTCAATGCATATCTATATACGCCCAACCTGCCCAGTCCCCTTAGTGCCCCCAAACAGAATTTATACCTACTTTGTGCTACCTCACAGAAGTAATGCCCACATTGTGTCCCCACAGTAGATAAGGACACATTGTGCAGAGACAGTGGAGAGTGGGACATACCTCAGCCATCCTGTGACCACGGGACAGCCATTAAAATAGAGGATTGTCTGGCTGGATCCAGAAAGGTTAAGAGGTATGGTGCTGGAGTGTAAAAAGAATTGTGTAAATGTCTTCTGCCATCCCAGCAACAGCCAGTGCCAGTCCATTGAGCAGAGAGAAGTACTGGCAATAAAAAGGAGCTTCAGGAGAGTCATGCATGTATATTCATGGGATCTGTCTGTGTGTTACACAGTATATATCAAGGAGCTGTGTATATACTGTGAGGGAGTAGAACATATATACTGTGAGTGTAGTAGCTGTTTATGTAATGTGAGTGAAGGAGTCATGTATATATACTGTATGTGAAAGAGCGGAGTATAAACTGTGGGTGGAAGAGCACTGTATATGCTAGTGAAACCATATGTTCGCTTTTTCTTGGACATGTTCTCTTTTTGGGACAAAAAAACTTTTTGCAAATATGTCTGGGATTCTAAAGGTGGGTGGTTGCTGCTGGGTGGGCACTATTACTAATGAGCGCTTCTTTTATGGAAGGGCGAGCAGCGGGAAGCGATGGGTATTACTCACTGCTCCCTGGACTTCTTCCAGTAGTCGTGCTGTGCTGTTTCTTGACTTCGTACAGCATCAGGACTTAATGCATATAGGCACGTACTATGACCTGACGCCGTGCCACGATAGGTCACAGTGCAGCATTGCGAAAAAAGAAGTCTGGTGTAACGGGGCGCCGAAGGCGCACTCGGTCTCCCATCAGCCGCAGACCTGCTGCTTAGCTTCGGGAGCGAGGATCTGTGTTCAGCCTCGTTCCCAGGGCAGCTTTCGCTAGCTGGGAGGCTCCCTGCTCTTAGGTCTGCCTTGAGCGCCAAGCTGATCACTCGGTGCTCGACTTGTTTATCTGTCGGTTATGTGACGCTGGCCACGTCACATGACCCTCACTCCCCACTATAAATACAGGCAACCTGCTGGCTACAGGTTGCCTGTGATTTTGGTCCCTTAGGCTGTATATTATTATTGTTATTTAGCTTACCTTTGGATTTGACCCTTGATCTGCTTCCTGACACCTCTTCTGCCTGCTCCCTGAACCTTGACGCTACCTCTCGGATTTTGACCTCGGCTTTCTTTTGGATTTTGTCTTTGCCTCTTCTCTTGTATTGACGTGACCTCCTGGACTGACCCCAGCTAGTTGACCCGCCTCGCCCTTCTGTTTTTGGTGGTACCTTGCTTGTTCCACCTCTCTGTCCGCTCTAGTGCTACCTCTCATTGGCTGTCCGCTTCCCTGCTGTCTCTATCTCTCTGCTTGCACTTACTCAGGTCAGGGACTGTCGCCCAGTTACGCCCTGTCAAGTAGGGCGGGTGGTGCAAGTAGGCATGGACAGGGGACCGGGTGGCAGCTCAGAGGGTGCACCTCCGCTCTATCTTTATACCCGCGACTCTACCCCGTGACACCTGGATCTCCATAAAGGAGAGCTAAGTTGTTGTTTTTTTGTCTGATCTGGGTTCTCCAGGCTCTTTTTCACCAGACGCAGTGGTTATATCACTTCGCTGCAGCCAATTAAAGGTCTCTTCGGTACACTGCTAAGGTCAATAATTAGCTGCAGTGGTCACATGTTGTCAATTTCACATCACTGCTCCAGCCGAGTAAGCAGAATACTGTGAAACGTGCACTGGAATGGGATTTATCAGATTTCCTGAAACCGGACAACACCTTCAAAGATGAATTTGTCATCTATAATCTTCAGAAAGGGTTCCTGGATAAGATCTGGAGCTCGCTTAGGGCTCATGCACACAACCATTGTTGCTTTGCGGTCAGCAAATTCCAGAACCCCAAAACATGGATACCGGCCTTGTGCATTCTGAATTTTGCGAAACAGAAAAGCCACCACATAATAGAAGAGCCTATCCTTTCCGTAATGGGGAGAATAATAGGGCATGTTTCTTTTTTTTTGCGAAACGGACATACAGACAAAAAATACGTTCATGTGCATGAGCCCTTATACTGGGAGCAGAAGTAATTGTCACTAGGAAGATAGGGGCACATTTATTAAGACTGGCGTTTTAGACACCAGCAGTGATGGCCAGTTTGCCGTGTTCGCCCGTGATCACATGCAGGCTGCCATCTTAACTCACAAGTCCGGCGATGCACAGGTAAGTCCTTACCTGTGCCTGTGCTGGGAGCCGGTCTGAAACAAATGCGGTCACCGGGAGCAGGCAGTTCCGAGAACAGGCTGATGAAGGCCCCCGGTGGCTGTTTCAGGCCGGCTTGCGCACAGGCACAGGTAAGGACTTACCTGTGCATCGCCGGACTTTTGAGTTAAGATGGCAGCCCGCATGTGTTCGCCGGCGACCATGGCGAACTGGCCATCACTGGACACCAGTCTTAATAAAGCCCTGCACTGGTGATGGATCCGCTGTGGTTATGTAGAGGCACCGTCACTTCTAAAGGTAAGACAGCTTCCTAGTAGTGATGATTGAGCATGCTCGGCTGAACACCTGTTTGCAGTGATGGCCAGTTCGTATGCGAACATATGCGGGCTGCCATCTTTTTTCACAAGCCCTTACCTGTGCCTGTGCCGCGAGCCAGTCTGAAAACAAATGCAGTCACCGGGAGCAGGCAGTTCAGAGAAAAGCCCGATGAAGGCCCCCGGTGGCTGTTCTCGGAACTGCCTGCTCCCGCTGACCGCACTTGTTTTCAGACTGGCTCGCGCACAGGCACAGGTAAGGGCTTACCTGTGCCTCGCCGGACTTGTGAAAAAAGATGGCAGCCCGCATATGTTTGCGGGCGAACAATGCGAACTGGCCATCACTGCCTGTTTGGCTCGAGCAGCTCGATGCTCGGCACATGGCAGTGCAGCCAATAAACGTCCAGGAAGGTACTGTCACTCACTGTAATGCCGTAGCCATGTTGGCTACTCGTATTACAGTGATTGGCTGGCCGGAACGAGTCATCGGGTGCTATAAAGCACCCGATGACACGTGTTTGGCTCAGTCTTAGTCAGGGAGAGCTGAGCAAAGGAAGGGAAAGACAGTGTAGGGAGTGTTAGGCCTCATGCACACGACCGTTGTTTTGTTCCGTGTCAGTTGTTCTGTTTTCCGTGATTTTCTGCGGACCCATTGACTGTCAATGGGTCCGTTGAAAACTGGGATAATGCACTGTTTGTCATCCGCGTCCGTGATCCGGGTTTCCAGTCCGTCAAAAAAATATGACCTGTCCTATTTTTTTCGCGGACCCATTCAAATCAATGGGTCCGTGAAAAAACACGGAGGCACACAAGATTGTCATCCGCGTCCGTTTTTTTCCTATCATTTGCAAGGCAAACTTGACCTTTTTTTCACTTTCTGGTGATCCTCCAAAAATCAAGGAAGACACACGGAAACAAAAATGGAAACGGATCACGGAACAACGGAACCCCGTTTTGCGGACCGTGAAAAAATACTGTCGTGTGCATGAGGCCTTATTGAAAGATTTTTATTAGAAAAACTTTTCAGAGACCAAAAAGTCCTTTTAAGGACTATTGTGTGTGACAGCAGCAATATATATTTTTAGCGCATCCTGCACTAAATAGCGTCTAACAGGCCACGGCGGACAGATAAATTATCCGTGCCACATCTCCTGTGTAAAGTGTGCGCATCCCTAAAATATCAGTGACATCCAGTGTACTTTTTCGGTAGACGGTGTCCACTGCGGACAGTTAAATTATCCGTGCCACATCTCCTGCATAAAGTGTGCGCATCCAAAAAATATCTGTGACATCCAGTGTACTTTTTCAATATACGGTGTCCGATGAAGACAGTGAGATTAGCTGTGCCACATCTCCAGTGTAAAGTGTGCGCATCTAAAAAATATCTGTGACATCCAGTGTACTTTTTCAATAGACAGTGTCCGCTGCGGACAGTGAGATTAGCTGCGCCACATCTCCAGTGTAAAGTGTGCGCATCCAAAAAATATCTGTGACATCCAGTGTACTTTTTACGTAGACCCTTTGGACAGTGACATTACCGGTGGTACCTCTCCTGTATAACCTTTCCTCATCCCAAATACCTGTGACATTCCCTGTAATTCTTTATTAGCCGCTGGTGACAGCATTGACATTATCTGCGGGATATCTCCTGTGTGGGGTGGCAAAAGGGAGAAGGCGGGCCACACCAAACATGCCCGCAACTGTTCCCCGGAGCACACCCTTGCAGAAATCTCCCTTGCCAAGGGGTAGGTGTTCCGCAGTCTGGCGCTTTTTTGAGGAAAGTGCAGACGACAAAATTATTGTAATTTGCAACCTGTGCCATACAAAAATTTGCAGGGGCGTGAACACTAGCAACCTCACCACCACCAGCATGATCCGCCACATGGCATCAAAGCACCGTAATAGGTGGGCTGTATGCCTGGGTCCACAATCTGTGTCTGCAGGTCACACCACTGCAGTCTCTTCACCGGTGTTACATGCTGGCCAATCCCCTGTCCAAGATGAAGGCCCGGATGCCTCCTGCCCTGCACCTGGACCTTCGCAAGCACCATCAGCGACCGCATCCACTTCCATGTCCCAGCACAGCGTCCAAATGTCCTTACCCATGGCAATTGTGTAGTGTACGGGGACTGTAATGCCAGTCACTACAAAAGTGTCACTTGGTGTGCTGTCGTCCCTCCTTAATCATGGGAAGTTGGTATATGTCAGTTTTATAAAATGTCATGTAATGCAATGCTATGTAATTCCCTGTTACTGTGAAACTTGCATGTACAGGCCTGCTAGGGGTGTCATTCCAGCTCTTAGTCAGTAGAGGGAGCTAGGGAGCCCTAGTTTATATAAGGCCCAGTCAGGGAAGTGAAAGGCAGACGGAGTCTAGTGTCTGTAATCTACAGTTGGAGATTAGACAATGTCAGAGACAAGTCCAGGCCTGAAGCCTGCGGTCCAGGAGAAGATTTCCTCCTGAATTCCCATATGCAGAAACAGGAATATCTCAGCTAAAGAGCCTGAGGAAGCAGAGAGAGAGACAGAGGCAAAAACTCAAGAAAGCAAGAGGTACTCAAGATAACAGAGGAGGTACTTTATGAAGCTAGAACCAAGGATATATGCCAGAGCTAGGCTATTGGGCCTTGGGGAAGATATGCTACATTCCAGGATCAGTCAGAAATAGAGTGCAAGCTCCTGTACTGCAAGTCCTGTGTTTAACACTCTGTAATCACCTTGCTCAATCTGTATTGCCTGCATCAACCGTATTGCAAAATCGACTGTATGCCAAGGAACTGCGATTCCATTATTGTCTCTGCATGAAAACTACTAAAGTTGGAGTTCTGTTTTAATACCACGTGTTCCTCAAGTTATTCCTGCTATCAGCAAACGGCGTGCCACCGTTTAACTGGCACTGGCGTCACGAACAATTTGCTACCATCACCTGCCATTGCAGAGAGTCAGCCGTCTCAGGTTAGTGTCATTGCACTACTACACCCAGAAACACTATTAAACACAACTTGAGTACGCTGCAATTGAATGCAAGCACAAATACCCAGCCACCCACCCACAGGCCATAGCACTAAATGTGCAACTTTCCAAATTACTGGCCCTGGAAATGTTGCCATTTAGGCTTGTGGACACTGAGGCCTTCCATAGCCTGATGTCGGCGGCTGTCCCGCATTACGCAGTCCACAGCCGCCACTATTTTTCAAGGTGTGCCGTGCCCGCCTTACACCAACATGTGTCCCGTAACATGGCACGTGCCCTGACCAACGCAGTTACTGGGAAGGACCACTTCACCACGGACACATGGACAAGCGCATTCAGCTAGGGACTCTACATTTCCCTGACTGCACACTGGGTGAATGTTGTGGAGGCCGGAAGCGATTCATACCCTGAGATGGCACAGGTGCTGCCGACGCCAAGGATTGTGGGCTCTACATTGATCAGGGTTTCCGCCAGCACCTATGTTAGTGGCTCCAAACCCCACTTCTCCTCCTCCGCCTCCTCCCCCACGTATCCTCTTGCAGCACCAATCAGCCATCAGTCGGTAGCTGGAAGCAGTGTAGCACTGCAGTGGGAAAGTGTCAACAGGCCGTGCTTAAGCTGATCTGCTTAGGTGACAAACAGCACACCGCCGCAGAGCTGTGGCAGGGGATAAGAGACCAGACTGAGCTGTGGCTCTCACCACTCAACCTAGAACCAGGTATGGTTGTGTCTGATAATGGCTGTAACTTGGTGGTGGCTTTGGAGCTCGGCAAGCTCTCACACATTCCATGCCTAGACCACGTCTTCAACTTAGTGGTTCAGCGGATTCTCAGAACCTACCCGAATTTGCCTGAGCTACTGGTGAAGGTGCACCGCGTGTGTGCACATTTCCACAAGTCATTGACAGCTTCAGCCGGTCTGTCAACACTGCAGCAGCGCTTGAAATTGACAGCTGTTATGCGACGTGAGCACGCGCTGGAACTCGACATTCCACATGTTGGCCAGGCTTTGTCAGCAGCAGAGGGCAGTAGTGGAATACCAGCTGCAGCATGGTCGTCACCTTTCCAGTCAGCTTCCGCTATTCACAAGTGAGGAGTGTGCATGGATGTCTGACCTCTGTGAGGTTTTAAGAAGCTTTGAGGAATCAACACAGATGGTGAGCGTTGATAACGCTATTATCAGCGTAACCATCCCACTTCTGTGTCTACTGAAATGCTCGCTGCTCACAATTAAGGATGACGCTTTGCATGTGGAAGAGGTGGAAATGGGGGAAGACATTACATAGGGTGATAATCAGACTACCCTCAGTTCGTCTTGTCAGCACAAATTGGACAATGAAGAGGAGGAGGAGGAGCAAAAGCCTCTGCTACAGAGGGTAGTACCCATGGAAGTTTAATTCCATCTGTTCAGCGTGGTTGGGCAGAAGAGGAGAAAGAGGATGAGGAGATTGAGAGTGATCCTCTTGATGACGACAGCAAAGTCTTGCCTGTTGGTACTCTGGCACACATGGCTGACTTCATGTTAGGCTGCCATTGCTGCGACCTGCGAGTTATACGTATTTTAGAAAACAAGGATTACTGGTTGTTCACCCTTCTCGACCCCTGCTACAAAGAGAACTTCTCATCTCTCATTTCTCTGGTGGAGAGGACGAGCAAAACGGTGCAATACCAGAAGATCCTTGTTGAAAAATTGCAAAAAAAAATTCCATCTGACAATGCTGGCGGCAGAGTCCGTAGTTCCATGGCCAACCGAGGAGGGGAGACAAGGGGAACACATAGCAGTTCTAAAAGAAGCTGGGCAACACTCTCCATATGTTCGCATGTTCGGCGAACACGCAAAGTTCGCTATGAAACAACCGCCGGGCGAACCGCAAGGCCATCTCTAGCCAACACTCGTTTTTGGTTTTAATTTCTTAATTTTTTTTTTTTTTATTAGGGTACACTCCAAAAGAGTGTTAAATATCCAAAATACAACAATGAGCAATTGTGCTGTAGTATATCATCCTCCAGAACTGTGCCTTGGCTGGACAATTGTGTACCTGGCGTTTGTGGGTGCAGGAACCCACCCTCGGAGCCACTTGTGAATGACTGGCCCGGAAACCCTATGAAATTATCCCTCTTCCTCCTCCTCCTGTGCCACATTCTCTTCCATCATCACCAGCAGTGTTTTTTCAAGGAGGCATAAAAGTGGGATAGTAATGCTGAGAATGGCGTTATCGACACTGGCCATGTTGGTGGAGTACTTAAAACAGCGCAACAAGGAACACAGGTCTCGCATGGAGGCCCAGTCATTGGTGGTGTAGTGGTGCTGTGGGTGTTGCAGCTGAAACTCCACTATCACCTGCTGCTGCTCGCACAGTCTGGCCAGCATGTGCAAGGTGGAGTTCCACCTTGTGGGCACGTCGCATATGAGGCGGCGAGCGGGAAGGCTGAAGTTACGCTGCAGCGCTGACAGGCGAGCATCAGCAGGCCTTCACTTTATTCAGCAGCTCTGACATATCAGGGTAATTTTTAAGGAACCTTTGCACCACCAAATTCAGCACATGCGACAGGCAAGGGATGTGCGTTAAACCGGCTAGTCCCAGAGCTGCTACGAGATTTCACCCATTATCGCACACCACGAGGCCGGGCTTGAGGCTCACTGGCACCAACCACTCATCGGTCTGTTGTTCAAGGCCTGTCCACAGCTCCTGCGCGGTGTGGGGTTTGTCCCCCAAACAGATAAGTTTTAAAACTGCATGCTGTCGTTTACCCCTGGCTGTGCTGAAGTTGGTGGTGAAGGTGTTACGCTGACCAGATGAGGAGCCAGTAGAGGATGAGGAAACGGAGTAGGAGGAGGAAGCAACAGGAGGCAAACTGAAGCGCCCTGCATTCCTCGGCTGCATTTTCCCAGTGTGCTTTTATGGAGATATAAAGTCCCTGACCATGCTTACTGGTCCACGTATCCGTAGTTAGGTGGACGTTGCGCAGTGCACACCTGATTTTGTCCCTAACTTGGTTGTGCAGGGAAGGGATGGCACACCTGGAAAAGTAGTGGCGGCTGGGCACGACGTACTGTGGGACAGCCACCGCCATAAGGCTTTTAAAACTCTCTGCCTCCACCAGACGGAATGACAGCATTTCAAAGGACAGTAATTTTGAAATGCTGGCATTCAGGGCCAGAGATCGTG
Source organism: Bufo bufo (assembly GCF_905171765.1). Taxonomy (NCBI): domain Eukaryota; kingdom Metazoa; phylum Chordata; class Amphibia; order Anura; family Bufonidae; genus Bufo; species Bufo bufo. The sequence goes on from NC_053392.1 coordinate 449,368,990, forward strand.
GGTGGGTAGGGGGGTACTTCCTCTTCCGCTCCAGTGTTTGGGAGATGGAGAGCTGAACGGTTCCGTGGGACATTGTGGAGATGCTTGGTGACCCAGGTGGTGGTGTTGCTGGCAGATCCTCTGTTTGCGGGGTGGCAGGTGGCACTGTCACTCCAGAGGTGGATGAAGAGGCCAAGACTGTAGCAGAAAAGGAAGCAGGAGGTGTCTAATCCACTGCAGCTCGTGCATTGCACTTAGTTGCCTGGTCATGCAGGTTGTGCTCAGGTTGAGAACGTTTATGCCTCGCTTCAGGCTCTGATTGCACAGCGTGCAAACCATTCGAGTCTTGTCGTTAACACATTGTCTGAAGAGCTGCCATGCCAGGGAACTCCTTGGAGCTGGCTTTGGTGTGCTCGGTCCCTTACTGCGGTGGGCAGTAGAAGGCGTACTGTCTAGGGGACGGCCGGTCCGCTTTTGCACACTGCTCCCTCTTCTGCTGTGCTGGTGGCTCTGTGCGACCATCACCTCTTCCTCCGAACTACACAGTTTACTTGCATGACCTTGATTTCATGTGGGGTCGAGGACCTCATCGTCCTCCAAATCATCTTCCACCCAGTCTTCACCCCTGCCCTCCTTGTCGGTCTGCACACTTTCGAAAGCCACAGCAGTTGGCGCCTGTGTTTCATCATCCGAGACGTGCTGCGGTGGTCTTCCCATGTACTTATCTTGAAAGATAAGTGGTTGGGCATCAGTGCACTCCATCTCTTACAGTTCTGGGTCATGGCTATGTGGATGGCCCTGGGAAAGCCTGCTAGCAGAGTCATCAAAAAGCAAAAGAGACTGCTGCATGACTTGGGGCTCAGACTGCTTGGCTGATTTGCAAGGGGGTGAGGTGAAAGACTCATGGACATCGGCTGCAGGTGCCAACTCTGATCTTTCAGCAGGAGTCTGGGTGGGAGACAATGTAAAGGAACTGGAGGCACTGTCAGCAACCCAAACTACTATCACCTGTACTTGTTCTGGCCTCACAATTCGTAGAGCCGCATTAGGCCCAGCCAAAAACCACTGAAGGTTCTGTCGCCTACTCGCACCTGAGGAAGTGTTTCGCCATGTCGACCATGTCCTCTCCCTGCAACAGGATCTCTACCAGCAGCACCACGACCTGGGCCACGTCCCTTACTTGACGCTCTCCTCATATTTCTCAAATTTTGGATCTTACCAAAAATGGGTGTTTTTTTTAATAGCAAAATAGAACAACAGTATATATCTCACACTGAAAGATGCAGACAAGGCCGCAAATTAAGTATTTTGCCCAAAATGGGAGTTTTTTTTATAACAGAATATGACAGCAGTATATAACGCTTGAATTTCACACTGACAGATGCAGCAAGGGCTGTAAAATTTAGTATTTTGCCCAAAAAGGGTGTTTTTTAAAACCCAGAAAATTAATGCTCTATTTCTAGCTTAAATTGCACACTGAGAAATGCTGCAAAGGCACCTGATGTAGGATATTGCCAAAAATGGGTGTTTTTTTTAAACCCAGATTATTATTGCAGTATTTCAAGCTTGGATTTGAATGTCACAAAAGCACATATGCTGTGCTGGTGCACGGAGATTGCATAAAATGGCCGCCGCCGCCCACCTAATTAACAGATGGATAAAAGTTATTTTTCTGTGTCACTGGGCTAAGGGCAGGGTAAAAAGATTGTGCACTGCACCCACAAAACTAAATCTAGGTAGATCACTGAGTTAACAAGCACTTCTGATTAAAAATTCTTTCCTATTCTCTCCCTCACAGCAGCAGCATCCTCTCCCTACACTAGTAACAGCAGAGTGACGTGCAGCGCTACGTGACTCCAGCTTATATAGAGGCTGGGTTACATGTTGCACTGGCCAATCACAGCCAAGCTATTAGTAGGCATGGCTGTGATGGCTTCTAAGGGCACAGAGTTAAACGCTTGTTGATTTGCTGCTCTGCAGCCTTTCAAAAAGCGCCATAAAATAGCCGAACACCGTACCCGAACTTTTACTGAAATGTTCGGGTTCGGGTCCGGGGTCCAAAAATCCTAAAGTTTGGTACGAACCCGAACTTTACAGTTTGGGTTAGCTCAATCCTAACCATGACTTCTCTACTCCACCAGAAGAAAGCAGCTGAACATAAAGGCACTTTAAATGTGGCTTTAATGGTGTATTAAATACACTGTATTCCCATGTACCCCTTCCACCGCATACAAGGGTATATGGTTGAATCTTCCTTTTCTCATCCTCCTCCTTCTCTTCCATCACATCAACATGCTTAGTCGTCACATATAATGCCCTTGTATATATGCCCTTCGCATATAATGTTTTACAGGGTCAGCTAACCTGCAGGCCCTCACCTACAATGTTTTAGAGCATGGGTGTCAAACATGCGGCCCGCAATGAATATCTTTGCGGCCCGGCAAAGATATTCATTACTCTGGTTACGCTTCCATAGCAGGCAGAGCGGACGGCACCAGTAAGGTCACTCACTGATGTCGCGCGTCTGCTCCGCCTGCTTCATTCATAAAGTGGGCGGAGCAGGCGCCAGTGAGTGACGTTACTGCTGCCGTCCGCTCTGCCTGCTATTGAAGCTTAAGTAAGTGCTTTATTTATAAACGTGAATCCTTATCCTGTTATTAAGTTGAACTAACGCTGCGCTCTCCCATGTTCCCATGTTCCCCTGTATCCCCATAGCACTTACTTAAGCTTCAATAGCAGGCAGAGCGGACGGCAGCAGTAACGTCACTCACTGACGTCGAGCGCCTGCTCCGCCCACTTTATGAATGAAGCAGGCGGAGCAGACGCGTGACGTCAGTGAGTGACGTTACTGGTGCCGTCCGCTCTGCCTGCTATGGAAGCGTGTTCGTAAGTGCTGTGGGGATACAGGGGAACATGGGAGAGCGCAGCGTTAGTTCAACTTAATAACAGGATAAGGATTCACGTTTATAAATAATTCGGTGAGTAGAGGGCCGGTGTATTGGGGGACACTGTTATGAGGGGGATCTGTGGATGACATATAGCAGTTCCATCCACAGATCCCCCCACCTCATAACAATGCCATCCACAGATATCCCACCCCATAGCAGTACCATCCACAGATATCCCACCCCATAACAGTTCCATCCACAGATCCCCCACCTCATAACAATGCCATCCACAGATCCCCCATAACAGCACCATCCACAGATCCCCCACCCCATAACAATGCCATCCACAGATCCCCCCACCCCATAACAATGCCATCCACAGATATCCCACCCCATAGCAGTACCATCCACAGATCCCCATAACAGTGCCATCCACAGATCCCCCATAACAGTGCCATCCACAGATCCCCCATAACAGTGCCATTCACAGATCCCCCATAACAGTGCCATTCACAGATCCCCCATAACAGTGCCATCCACAGATCCCCCATAACAGTGCCATCCACAGATCCCCCATAACAGTGCCATCCACAGATCCCCCATAACAGCGCCATCCACAGATCCCCCATAACAGCGCCATCCACAGATCCCCCATAACAGTGCCATCCATAGATCCCCCATAACAGTGCCATCCATAGATCCCCCATAACAGTGCCATCCACAGATCCCCCATAACAGTGCCATCCACAGATCCCCCATAACAGCACCATCCACAGATCCCCCATAACAGTGCCATCCATAGATCCCCCATAACAGTGCCATCCACAGATCCCCCACATGACAGTGCGTCATCCACAGATCCCCCATAATAGTGTCATGCACAGACCACCATTAATTCAAAGCCCACCAAAAGCACAACTTTTGGTTAAAAATATTTTTTTCTTATTTTCCTCCTCAAAAACCTAGGTGCGTCTTTTAGTGAAGTTTAATATTTGTATATATATAGGTCTCACTTGTGTTATTGGGCAACGGGATGTTGGGGGTCAGCAGTCATGAAACAACAATGTTGTTCTATGAAAATGTACGATTTTTTAATTTATTTTTTGATGCGGCCCACATAAACCTAAATTTAGTTTTTTTGGCCCATGTTAGCCTTTGAGTTTGACATGCTTGTTTTAGAGGGTAAGCTCACCAGCAGGCCCTCACCTACAATGTTTTAGAGGGTCAGCTCATCAGCAGGCCCGCATCTAAAATGTTTTACAGGGTCAGCTCACCTGCAGGCCCACGCATATAATGTTTTACAGGGTCAGCTCACCTGCAGGCCCTCGCATATAATTTTTTATAGGGTCAGCTCACCAGCAGGCCCTCACCTACAATTTTTTTACAGGGTCAGCTCACCAGCAGGCCCTCGCATATAATTTTTTTAGAGGGTCAGCTCACCAGCAGGCCCTCGCATATAATTTTTTTAGAGGGTCAGCTCACCAGCAGGCCCTCGCCTACAATCTTTTACAACGTCAGCTCACCTGTAGGCCCTTACCTAATTGTACCTAATAGGTAATTTGCACGCATGATGCCTTGCTTGGAAGTGGTATCTGTAGCTGTTTCTCAGGCTCCATCTCCAGAATCAAACCCTGATTTCCCGTTATCCATGGTCACCGTGGTTCGCGCTGAAAATAACATTGAAAGTTGATAGGGCAGACATCCGAATGGATCGTCGCCATCACGGGGACGTGCGATCGGGCCCAGTTTATCTATAGTCACCAGAGCGGCAGCAGGCCCTCGCCCATAATGCTTTTCAGGACTACCAGCAGGCCATCAATCATAATTTTTCAAGGTTGTGTATAATGCCCTCCTTTATGTGTAATAAAGGGTGTATTGTAGTGTCGGTTCCTTGTAATTTTTGGCAGCCCTTTCACTTAGTGCATAGGCTTTATGAGTGTAGGAGTCCCACTACCTGAACAATTGTACCACAATGTGAATGAGGCCCTCCTTTATGTGATATACAGGTTGTATCGGAGTGCCTCTTCCTTGTAATTTTACAGTAAATATACAGGAAAGAATGTTTCCTAACAATTTTTCTTCTAAAAATTGATTTTATCTTCGATTTTTGGGCATCAGTCTGTAAAAGTGGCGTACTACTCAGACAACATCGTTCCCAGCAGCGACCTGGGAGTCCAAGATGCATCCAGACATCCTCCCCATGCTGTTCCCAAACCCTTTCGGTGGTGTTTCCATCAATCTCTGACCTTTTCCTATGAACCAGACACTCTCTCCTCTTCAGAGCAGGGGGTGCCTGGTTTAATGCTCGGGTTCTCCCATTGACTTCCATTGTTCTCGGGTGCTCACCTGAGCATCCCGATGTGTTTGGCCCGAGCCCCCGCATAATCATGCATTTGGGGTACTAGTTTTGTCTGCCTCTGTTGTTTGAACTGTGAATTTTCCTGGTTCATTAGCATTCTGATCAACTTCAAATAATAACACCTGGTAAGGCAAATACTGCAAGCAGCTACTTGGCTGTATATCTCATTAAGTCAGCAGCCGCAAGCAGCAGGGCATGTCTTATGTGCAGTTAATCAGTTGCAGTCATAACAACTTTGAAAGTGCCATTATCTCCCATTGACTTCTATAGGAAAATGAGATGCTGCACTTCCTAATTGCATCAAGACCGCATCACAACTGCACACTCTGGCGTAACTCTAAAGCCCCTTGCAGACGAGCGTTTGTCATGCTGCGAGTCCGCAGCGCAGCTCCCGGCCTGACCTCCCAGCACTGAGGGTGTCAAATAGCATTATATTGATTTATGATGCCATGTAACCCTTACAGTTCTGGAATGTATTGGATAATAGTGACATAATGCTGCCAGTGTTATCCAATACAGTCCAGAACTGTAAGGGTTAGCATCATAAATCAATATAATGCTATGTGACCCCATCAGTGATGGGAGGGTCAGGCTGGGAGCTGAGCTGCAGACTCTCAGCATGACACACGTTTGTCTGCAAGGGGCCTAAGGGTTCAAAGTATGAAGCCAGCAACTCTTAGGCTGAGGTCACACGGGCGAGATTTCCGCGCGGGTGCAATGCGGGAGGTGAACGCATTGCACCCGCACTGAATCCGGACCCATTCATTTCTATGGGGCTGTGCACATGAGCTGTGATTTTCACGCATCACTTATGCGTTGCGTGAAAATCGCAGCATGCTCTATATTGTGCATTTATCACGCAACGCAGGCCCCATAGAAATGAATGGGGTTGCGTGAAAATCGCAAGCATCCGCAAGCAAGTGCGGATGCTTTGCGATTTTCACACATGGTTGCTAGGTGACGATCGGGATGGGGATACGATCATTATTATTTTCCCTTATAACATGGTTATAAGGGAAAATAATAGCATTCTGAATACAGAATGCATAGTACAATAGCGCTGGAGGGGTTAAAAAAAAATAAAAAAATATTTGAACTCACCTTAATCCACTTGTTTGCGCAGCCGGCATCTCTTCTGTCTTGTTCTGTGAAGAATAGGACCTTTGATGACGTCACTATGTTCATCACATGGTCCGTCACATGATCCATCACCATGGTAAAAGATCATGTGATGAGCGTAGTGACGTCATCAAAGGTCCTGTTCTTCACAGAACAAGACAGAAGAGATGCCGGCTGCGCAAACAAGTGGATTAAGGGGAGTTAAAATATATATTTTTTTTTAACCACCTGCCATCTGGGCCATTTGCCCCCTTCCTGACCCGGCCAAATTTTGCAAAACTGACATATCTCACTTTATGTGGTAATAACTTTGGAACGCCTTTTTATCCAAGTCATTCAGAGATTGTTTTCTCGTGACACATTGTACTTCATGATAGTCATAAATTTGAGTCAAAATATTTCACCTTTATTTATGAAAAAATCCCAAATTTACCCAAAAATTTGAAAAATTCGCAATTTTCTCAATTTCAATTTCTCTGCTTTTAAAACAGAAAGTGATACCTCATAAAATATTTATTACTTAACATTTCCCATATGTTTACTTTATGTTGGCATCATTTTGGAAATGTCATTTTATTTTTTTAGGACGTTAGAAGGCTTAGAAGTTTAGAAGCAATTCTTCAAATTTTTAAGAAAATTGGCAAAACCCACTTTTTAAGGACCAGTTCAGGTCTGAAGTCAGTTTGTGGGGCCTACATAGTGGATACCCCCATAAATGACCCCATTGTAGAAACTACACTCCTCAAGGTATTCAAAACCGATTTTATAAACTTTGTTAACCCTTTAGGCGTTCCACAAGAATTAAAGGAAAATGGAGATCAAATTTTTAAATTTCACTTTTTTGGCAGATTTTCCATTTTAATCAATTTTTTTCTTTACACATCGATGGTTAACAGCCAAACAAAACTCAATATTTATTACCCAGATTCTGCGGTTTACAGAAACACCCCACATGTGGTCATAAACTGCTGTATGGGCACACGGCAGGGCGCAGAAGAAAAGGAACTCCACATGGTTTTTAGATGCCATGTCCCATTTGAAGCCCCCTGATGCACCCTTACAGTAGAAACTCCCAAGAAGTGACCCCATTTTGGAAACTATGGGATAAGGTGCCAGTTTTATTAGTACTATTTTTGGGTACATATGATTTTTTTGATCATTCATTATAACACTTTATGGGGCAAGGTGACCAAAAAATTGGTTGTTTTAGCACAGTTTCTATTTATTTATTTTTACAGCGTTCACCTGAGGGGTTCAGTCAAGTGACATTTTTATAGAGCAGATTGTTATGGACGTGGCGATACCCAATATGTATACTTTTTCTCATTTATTAAAGTTTTACACAATAATAGCATTTTTGAAACAAAAAAATTATGTTTTAATGTGTCCATGTTCTGAGAGCTATAGTTTTTTTATTTTTTGAGAGATTTTCTTATTTAGGAGCTCATTTTTTGCGGGATGAGGTGACGGTTTTATTGGTACTATTTTGTGGGACATACGCGTTTTTGATCACTTGGTGTTGCACCTTTTGTGATGCAAGGTGACAAAAATTGCTTGTTTTGACACAGTTTTTTTTTTTTTTTTTTTACGGTGTTCACCCGAGGGGTTAGGTCATGTGATATTTTTATAGAGCTGGTTTTTACGGACGCGGCAATACCAAATATGTCTATTTTATTTTATTTTTTCTATTTTTAACATTTTTTTTTCATTCCTTACTTGGGGACTTTTTTTTTTTTTACATGTGAAACTTTTTTTTATTTTTTTATTTTCAACCTTTTATTTATTTATTTTTTTACACTTTTCGTCCCCCATAAGGTCATACAAGACCTCTGGGGGACATTTACTTCACTTTTTTTTTTCACTGTTGATTTCTCCTGTAACTGGGGCTGACATAGTAGCCCCAGTTACAGGACAAATGCACCCCTATTGAGGCTGTACAGCAGCAATCCAGCGCTGTACAGCCTCAGAGCAGGGCTGATCGAGGTCTCTGAGAGACCTCACACAGCCCCTGCACTCTCCGGTCACGGCGGTCACATGACTGCCGGGCCGGAACAGGAAGCGCATAGCGCTTCCTGCTCTGCATACACAGCGCTCGGTGAGCGCTGTGTACGCAGCGATCCAGAAGGCAGGGACACCTGGGAACTGTCCCTGCCTCCTCTCTGGGTTGCCCTGCTGTCACTGACAGCGGGCAACCCGATCAGCAGCTGCACGATTAGCGTGCAGCTGCTATTTCTGAAAGGACGTTTTAAAACGTGCTTTCAGAAATAGAGGTCCACCCATAGGACGTTTATATCCTATGGGCGGACGGAAAGTGGTTAACCCCTCCAGCCCTATTGTACTATGCATTCTGTATTCAGAATGCTATTATTTTCCCTTATAACCATGTTATAAGGGAAACTAATACAATATACACTACAACTAACCCAAACCTGAACTTCTGTGAAGAAGTTCGGGTCTGGGTACCACAGTCTGTTTTTTATCACGCGCGTGCAAAACACATTGCACCCGCGCGATAAAAACTTAACATCGGAACGCAATCGCAGTCAAAACTGACTGCAATTGTGTACCTACTCGTGCGGGTTTGCCGCAATACACCGGGATGCATCCGGACCTAATCCGGACACGCTCGTGTGAACTCAGCCTTAAAGTTAAGATGCCAGAGAGGAAACAAGTTCTTAATATTTAAGAACTAGTAATTGGCTCTCAAAGTGTTCCAGAATATATATCTAAATTTATTAGATAATCAGTATGTAGTACTACATTGGAGTGCATTTCTGAAAAATAGGTCAATCAACAAGTCAGCGTAATTTGAAATAAATAGACACATTTAAATTAATTCTATAGGTTGATACAGATGTGTAAATCCATGATTGTACTGTATAAATACTATATATAGAATATACTTTTCTTTCATTTTATTTTACTCAATACCTTAGTTTCCCTTTTAGCACAGTACTGAATCCAGTCCAGATGAACACCACAGAAGCTGGCTCTTGTAATACCCTGCAAGCATGGAACGTAGTCTTCATCCACATTGATGTTGAAAATTGCCAGATCATATTCAACATGATTCCACCTTGTGTATGGCTGTAATGCGTTTTGCATTGATTCATCTCTGAGCCAGTAAAATAGCTTTGGTGATTTTACTGTAAAGTATATTATGCTCTGAGAAGACAATTCAAACATTAAAATTAGTATATGTATTATCTAAATTGCATAATTCACAGTTCAATCCTCAAAAACAATACAAAGATATTTATAATTACAGAATTTCAAGCACTTGCTTGTTTTATGTTGAGCATGCACAACCAGTGCTGAATAAGGGTCCAGCTACACGGTGACATGTGTTGCGAAACATTTGACATAATGTACACTGCTCAAAAAAATAAAGGGAACACAAAAATAACACATCCTAGATCTGAATTAATTAAATATTCTTCTGAAATACTTTGTTCTTTACATAGTTGAATGTGCTGACAACAAAATCACACAAAAATAAAAAATGGAAATCAAATTTTTCAACCCATGGAGGTCTGGATTTGGAGTCACACTCAAAATTAAAGTGGAAAAACACACTACAGGCTGATTCAACTTTGATGTAATGTCCTTAAAACAAGTCAAAATGAGGCTCTGTAGTGTGTGTGGCCTCCACGTGCCTGTATGACCTCCCTACAATGCCTGTGCATGCTCCCGATGAGGTGCGGACGGTCTCCTGAGGGATCTCCTCCCAGACCTGGACTAAAGCATCTGCCAACTCCTGGACAGTCTGTGGTGCAACGTGACGTTGGTGGATAGAGCGAGACATGATGTCCCAGATGTGCTCAATTGGATTCAGGTCTGGGGAACGGGCGGGCCAGTCCATAGCATCACCGCCTTCGTCTTGCAGGAACTGCTGACACACTCCAGCCACGTGAGGTCTAGCATTGTCTTGCATTAGGAGGAACCCAGGGCCAACCGCACCAGCATATGGTCTCACAAGGGGTCTGAGGATCTCATCTCGGTACCTAATGGCAGGCAGGCTACCTCTGGCGAGCACATGGAGGGCTGTGCGGCCCTCCAAAGAAATGCCACCCCACACCATTACTGACCCAATGCCAAACCGGTCATGCTGGAGGATGTTGCAGGCAGCAGAACGTTCTCCACGGCGTCTCAAGACTCTGTCACGTCTGTCAAATGTGCTCAGTGTGAACCTGCTTCCATCTGTGAAGAGCACAGGGCGCCAGTGGCGAATTTGCCAATCTTGGTGTTCTCTGGCAAATGCCAAACGTCCTGCACGGTGTTGGGCTGTAAGCACAACCCCCACCTGTGGACGTCGGGCCCTCATATCACCCTCATGGAATCTGTTTCTGACCGTTTGAGCAGACACATGCACATTTGTGGCCTGCTGGAGGTCATTTTGCAGGGCTCTGGCAGTGGTCCTCCTGTTCCTCCTTGCACAAAGGCGGAGGTAGCGGTCCTGCTGCTGGGTTGTTGCCCTCCTACGGCCTCCTCCACGTCTCCTGGTAGCGCCTCCATGCTCTGGACACTACGCTGACAGACACAGCAAACCTTCTTGCCACAGCTGGAATTGATGTGCCATCATGGATAAGCTGCACTACCTGAGCCACTTGTGTGGGTTGTAGACTCCGTCTCATGCTACCACTAGAGTGAAAGCACCGCCAGCATTCAAAAGTGACCAAAACATCAGCCAGGAAGCATAGGAACTGAGAAGTGTTCTGTGGTCACCACCTGCAGAACCACTCCTTTATTGGGGGTGTCTTGCTAATTGCCTATAATTTCCACCTGTTGTCTATCCCATTTGCACAACAGCATGTGAAATTGATTGTCACTCAGTGTTGCTTCCTAAGTGGACAGTTTGATTTCACAGAAGTGTGATTGACTTGGAGTTACATTGTGTTGTTTAAGTGTTCCCTTTATTTTTTGGAGCAGTGTATTTCAATAGTGTCACAATGTGACAAGCCACATGTTGTGATGTAGCAGTCACAGAAAAATTAGACTTGTATAGATCTCCTGAAAAAATGTCACATCACAGCCACAGCATGTAGCATGTCCCATAGCGACACGATTGAAATTCATTACATGAAATATCGCGTGACGCATGTCATCATGTAGCCGGACCCTTAAAGGGATTCTGTCATGAGATTTTAGCCCTATAAGCTAAACATATGCCCATGTCCGTACTAATAACATAAATCCTAAACTGGCCTTATTAAACTTGCTTGTGGCTCTATTAGCCCAAAAAAATGTTTTTATAACCTGTCAATCGCCTACCTAAGGTGCCCAAGGGGACGTCCGTCAATATAGGGTGCCCGGCCGTCTGGTGCCCAGCGCCTCCTTCCCAGTCTTAATCGCCGCCCTCCCTGTCTATTGTGCCGCCTTCCTCACCTCAGTGCCGCCTCCGCCAGATCCGGCGCCTGCTCACCAGGCTCAGCCTGATGCGCCGCGGACTCCTGGCAGCGGCTTCGTTGAGCGAAGTGCGCATGCACACCAGGCCGGGCGCATGCGCACTTCGCTCAACGAAGCCGCTGCCAGGATCCTGCGGCGCATCAGGCTGAGCATAGTGCGCAGGCGACGGATCTGGCAGAGGGCCGGCCGGATCTGGCGGAGGCGGCGCTGAGGTGAGGAAGGTGGCACTATAGACAGGGAGGGCGGCTATTAAAGCTGGGAAGGAGGCGCTGGGCACCAGACGGCCGGGCACCCTGTATTAACGGACGTCCCCTTGGGCACCTTAGGTAGGCGATTGACAGGTTAGAAAAACCAGTTTTTTGGGCTAATAGAGCCACAAGCAGGTTTAATAAGGCCAGTTTAGGATTTATGTTATTAGTACGGACATGGGCATATGTTTAGCTTATAGGGCTAAAATCTCATGACAGAATCCCTTTAAGCTTGGTGGACACCCCTGGGCAGAAATCTGGTGAAAGAAAAAAAAAAAACATAACTGTTGTGGCTGTAGGTTCATCTATGAGCTGCATGTCTGTCTGCTGTGGTTACACTCCTCCAACTCTCACATGTATCAAAGTCAGTCAAGAAGAGATGTTTAATGTGCAAAATATTAATGTCTCGTATAATCGCTGCCGCCAGTCAGTTTACAGCCTAATGAAAATGCTGATGCCGGTCATGTAAATGATTATGAAGTCACTATTTGACGGGATTCTGTAGGAGTAGGGTCAAAGTGGCAGTTCCTTGAGGGGAGTAGGGGCCAGGGGAATAGGTTAGTGTGGCCAGTCCGGTTTCCTGTCCTCCTGTTCAGTGGCTCCACGCTCAGACATCACCATTGTTCTGTCTGAGTGTAAGCTGCAGACACAAACTGACTCTTAGGCCCCTTTCACACGGGCAAGTATTCCATTCATTTCTATGGGGCTGTTCACATGAGCGGTGATTTTCACGCATCACTTGTGCGTTGCGTGAAAATCGCAGCATGCTCTATTTTGTGCGTTTTTCACGTAATGCAGGCCCTATAGAAATGAATGGGGTTGCGTGAAAATCACAAGCATCCGCAAGCAAGTGCGGATGCGGTGTGATTTTCACTCACGGTTGCTAGGAGACGATCGGGATGGAGACCTGATCATTATTATTTTCATTATTATAGTCCATTTGATCGCGCAGCCCGGCTTCTCTTCTGTCTCCTTCTTCTCTGACGTCCGGTCATCACATGATCCATCACATGATCTTTTACCATGGTGATGGATCATGTGATGACCGGAGTGACGTCACCACAGGTCCTGTTCCTGCAATCTGCAAAGAAGGAGACAGAAGAGAAGCCGGGCTTCGCGATCAGGTGGACTAAGGTGAGTTTAATAATTTATAAAAAAAAAATTTAACCCATCCAGCGCTATTTCACTATGCATTCTGTATTCAGAATGCTATTATTTTCCCTTATAACCATGTTATAAGGGAAAATAATACAATCCACAGAACACCGATCCCAAGCCCGAACTTCTGTGAAGAAGTTCGGGTCTGGGTACCAAACATGCGCGATTTTTCTCACGCGCGTGCTAAACGCATTACAATGTTTTGCACTCGCGCGGGAAAATCGCGCATGTTCCAGCAACGCACCCGCACCTTTTCCCGCAATGCCCATGTGAAAGAGGCCTTAGGCCTCTTGCACACCAATGTTTTTTTTTTCTCGGTTTATGATCAGTTTTTTGCGTTCCGTATACGGAACCATTCATTTCAATGGATCCACAAAAAAAACTGAAGGTACTCTGTATGCCTTCCGTTTCCTTATTTCCGTTTAAAGATAGAACATGTTCTATTATTGTCCAGATAACGGACAAGGATAATACTGTTCTATCAGGGGCCAGCTGTTCCGTAAAAAAACAGAAATGCACACAGACGCCATCCGTATTTTTTTCGGATCCATTTTTTGTGGACTGCAAAATACTGAAAAAGCCATATGGTCGTGTGCAAGAGGCCTTGGTCTCAGTCTGACACTCTGTGACTGACTTCGAAACACAGCTCACTTTCAGGTATTCCAATCTCCTTTTTTCCCTTTTGCCTGGCACTGTTATGGAGAGGGCATGGCTTAGTGGAGTTGCGGGCACGGCTTAGCAGGATTGGGGCATGGTCAATAGTGTCCAGCTTTTTAGAGTGAAGCAAATGGCCACCCTAGAATAGGGGCAGTGCAGCAGAGTGAAGTTACTTGGCAGAGTCTATTTGGGGGATGTTGGGACATGGCAGTGCTCTGTAGGTGGGACAGAAATGGCAGATCTCTGAGGGGAGTGGGTGGCGGAACAGTAATGGGAGACACATCCTGCCATGGTTGTCTGGGGGATGGAGGACAAGGGGAAGACACTACTTAGTAGTGAAGAGGACAGTAGGTGGGCTAGGGCTCTGGTGTTAAGAGATTGGAGGAGACAATGGGTAGCAGGGGCTCTGCAAAGGAGTAGAGGCGTACACAAACAAATAAAAAATCATTTCTTTGAAACTGCTGCTTCTAATGAACATAGTCAGCACCTTCAGTAGTTCCTTGAACACCCCGCCACAATCACTCACCAAACATAAGTATCCCTATTATAGCTGCCACTTCTGCTGGTTGAGGGTGTGATGGAGGAAGACTTTCCATGTTCTTTATCCACCTCTCCTTCCTTCACTTCATAGCTGCACAGAATATTGGTACTACCTGGCCCCAACTCCTGAGTTTCAGTACCAGCAGAAGACAGTACCAGACTGCCACCTACTGACCACAATAATTATTTCTGCTTTCTGATACTGGCAATGTGGCCCCCTGTCCCTTTCATCCATGTCCCAGCAGTGCTTGGAACAGATGCACTGCAGGTCCAGCCTATTAAGGAGCTGTTTCCGCCTCTAGTCCCTTACTGCACATGATCAATCGGAACCTGCAGATCTGGTGGTCCCTCTTTCCTCTTTAATCTGGTCCTTTGACCAGTAAAAATAAATATCAGGTGATACAAATTAAAACTAAAGAAAGAAGTGGAAGACAGAAATGAAAAGAAAAAATGAAAATGAAATAAAGCAATAAGCAATAAGCAGGAATGAAAAAGCTAAGATTACAATGCAATGAAACATTAAAGATTTGTACCTATGAAACTGTCTGACCTGTTGCATGTGCACTTGGCAGCTAAAGGTAACTGTGTTGCTCACATGTTCATATGTGTCTTCACTGCTGAGAAATATGAAGTTTTAATATATTCAAATGAGCCTATAGGAGCAACAAGGACGTTGACTGATTGCCGTATGCAACAGAACCTAGATTTATAGCTAAAGATGATAAGATTCCAATCCACAGCCGTCTCAGTTTCGACACCACTGAAAACGAAGGCGACAGTGGCTGGCTATCAATGGCAGGACATGAAATGGGCGCTGTGACACCAAATTTCCTCAAGGCAGAGACAGGGGTGTGTAATGAAAGTGTCCCCTGTGTCTGGATGATGAGCAATGAATTTGTTGGAGCTGTTGTGCACTTGCCAGGAAGGCCTGCTCTCCTTTGAGGATAGCGCGTGCACATTCCCTCCACCTCCTAAAGGGCCAGCTATATGTGCACCTTAATCTTCACCTGTCAATGGTTGAGTGGTTGACAAACCTGGATTACCTAAGGCACATTCCCCTGTGGAAGGGTACTTGAGCAAATCAGATGTCTAGCTTGCTAATTCTCTGCAAGGCTGTGATGCATTATGTTGTCTGCCCATGTACCGACTTTCTGCTTGTTTACTGGATTCTGAACCTCCACTAACTTACCTGACGTGCGCCTGAGCTCCTTAAGATTTGCTGCCTGCCTTGAAACATGGTGGGGATATCACCCACCAAGATTTAATAGCAGATAATGGGTTAAAAAACTCATTAGATGTGGCAATTGGTGCAAAGAGATTACTTATTCGAGAGGTGTTTTGGATTTATCAATTAAACACCTGGTATCCATATGGTCTCAATTCTAAATCCAATCTGTTGTATAACTATTAACTAATAAGCATTATACACATGTCTATAATATTTTTTCATTACTTTTCCAATAGTCTTTTCTTTTGTCATTTTGTTTTCAGGTTAATCCTCTTTAGGTTATATATGGAATGTTTGCTTTTATCAGTAATTTAGGTTTATGTTCACATTGCTTCATGATTTTGACACAAAAAAATACGATTGTATGCAAATCATTCCTATATTTGGTAAACCAAAAATATCTATCTTGTTATTTCATGTCTTTGAGGTTCTGCCACTAACTTGGCCAATCATTATGGCCAGGGGCGTAACTACAATAGTGGCAGACCATGCGACTGCTATGGGGCCCAGGGCAAGAGGGGGCCCAGTTGGGATCATCTCCTCTTCTACTGGGGGTGAAAACTAGAGATGTCGCGAACATAACATTTTGCGTTCGCGAACGGCGAACGCGAACTTCCGCGAATATTCGCGAACGGGCGAACCGGGCGAACCGCCATAGACTTCAATAGGCGGGCGAATTTTAAAACTCACAGGGACTCTTTCTGGCCACAATAGTGATGGAAAAGTTGTTTCAAGGGGACTAACACCTGGACTGTGGCATGCCGGAGGGGGATCCATGGCAAAACTCCCATGGAAAATTACGTAGTTGACGCAGAGTGTGGTAAGTTGAATTCGCAATGCGATTAATATAACCTGCATTAATCACATTGCGAATTCAACTTAGATCTGAGTTCCTAATGGTTGTATTGCTAGAATTGACGAATATAACGAATATAGCACTATATTCTCAATCTTCGTTATATTCTAGCAATACAACCATTAGGAACCCAGCTCTAAGTTGAATTCGCAATGCGATTAATATAACCTGTATTAATCGCATTGCGATTACAACTTAGATCGGAGTTCCTAATGGTTGTATTGCTAGAATTGACGAATATAACGAATATAGCACTATATTCTCAATCTTCGTTATATCCTAGCAATACAACCATTAGGAACCCAGCTCTAAGTTGAATTCGCAATGCGATTAATATAACCTGTATTAATCGCATTGCGATTACAACTTAGATCGGAGTTCCTAATGGTTGTATTGCTAGAATTGACGAATATAACGAATATAGCACTATATTCTCAATCTTCGTTATATTCTAGCAATATAACCATTAGGAACCCAGCTCTAAGTTAAATTCGCAATGCGATTAATATAACCTGTATTAATCGCATTGCGATTACAACTTAGTCAAATTTGTGACACTGCAGCTTCAGAATGAATTTAAGATGGATCCTGTCCTTGCTTTTTGATAGGAGGTGGGAGGGTCTGGGAGGGAGGGTATGCTGATTGGCTGGAATGTGTCTGCTGACTGTGAGGTACAGGGTCAAAGTTTGCTCAATGATGATGTACAGGGGGAGGACCGAACATCGCATATGTTCGCCCGCCGCGGCGAACGCGAACAAGCTATGTTCGCCGGCGAATAGTTTGGGACATCTCTAGTGAAAACTTGGTCAGGACTCTTCCCTCTAAAGGAACAACTTTTAGCAAATGAGGCAGTGGAAAAAAAATGGCCCAAGGGTAATTGAAAGGGGTTTAGGTGGAAATCATTCTGTCCTGTGTGAGAGGCATGGTTTGATCCTTGCTATGGGGCACTTACTTCTCTATTTATGCCACTGATTATGGCCTTTGTTAAGACAGAGTGCAGTTTGCATAATTAATGTCTTTCATGTCCTGGTTTTCACTAGGTTATATTCAATGACATTTTTCTGAATATATGTTTTACATATCAAATCTCCATTCATGTATGATAAATAGTTGACATTCATTCAGATATGTTTCAGGGGCTTGTGCCCTTCATTATTTGTTATTGTAATTTTATGTACAGGTTCCCTTTCTGGATTTGGGGTAATTTACATAATCATTATTTCTTATACATGGGGCATGTAGGAGATATGGTTTTTATGAACGCAGCTTATACTTACTTTTTATATTTTGGACGGTTGATTGACCTTTGCCTTGCATCTCAACATGAATTTTCTGATTAATGGTTAAGGCTGCAACGCAGCCTGTAATTGTGGGAGGGGCATGCAGCATTTAGGCCGGCACGCACCTCCTCTCCAGCCTGGCGTTCCTGCGGCGTGCTCAGCGTGCAGTCCGGTCCTCAGCAGTGACCTCCTTACTTCCAGGTCCGCCCCCTCAGCTTCCTCCAGCTGCGTCTCCAGCGTTCGGCTCTCCTCCGCTCCCGGCGTCTCAAGGATTTCACGGTAGGTTAAGCGCAGGTTCTGCCTGTCACCTCACGCTGCCTGGGTGAAGCGGCCTCCAGGGTCTCGGATCCCTCGTCTGCCTGGTCGGGGTCCCTGTCCACTTCATCATCTCCTCTCCTTGTCCTGGGGCATGTTGTCTTCACCACTTCACTGCTGCACGTATTTTCTCTGTCTCACCTGTGCTTGGTTCGGGCCTGGACGCTTTTGTGACGCGCTCCTGCGGGCTGTGGGACGGCCGACAGGCGGGGGCCATTGATCCCCCGGGAAATGGCTCTCCTAGGCGTTTTGCAGCACGTGCGTCCGCTCTGTTGCGCGCGACAATAGGCGTACGTTTGTCCTGAAGCCGCATATTTCGGCTGCCTGCGGCTTCGTGCCTGCAGGGCACGACATTCTGGACGCCCAGGTCTGAACCAACATTGGGCAGCCCGCCTACCCGCGGTGAGTTGAGGTTTGGTCTGTTCCTGCATTCCGCAGGTTTCGTTCCTCGATTTGCGGGTGGGTGTGTGGTTCCTGCGCATGATTTTCAACATTCCCGTCCCCCAGCTGTAGCATGTTCTTCCTCCAGCTACTGCGGAGTCTTGTCCAGTACTCTGGGTATGACAGCCTCCGCAGTCACCAGTACATATATCACGGGCCTCACCTCAGGTTGTCCATTTTCTCTTACACTACGGCTCTCGGTCCTCCGAGTGTTCCGGCTCACAACATTCTCGCCACAGTCCCTGTCGTTGCTTGGTCTTCCCGGATCGCCCGGGCTCTCTCTCTCACACGGTGTTCATCCTGTCTCAAGCCTTGGATCGCCCAGGGTCGTCTCTCTCCGGTTCGCCCGGTCCACGTATTTGTCTCCTGGATCGCCCAGGTCTCTTCCCTAGTTCGCCTGGGGCTTCTTCTTTCTCCTGGATCGCCCAGGTCTCTTCCCTAGCTCGCCTGGGGCTTCTTCTTTCTCCTGGATCGCCCAGGTCTCTTCCCTATTTCGCCTGGGGTTCTTCTTCTGTTCCCTGGATCGCCCAGGTCTCTTCCCTAGTTCGCCTGGGGTACTTCTTTCTCCTGGATCGCCCAGGTCTCTGCCCCAGTTTACCTGGGATTCCTCCTTCCTCCTGGTTCGCCCAGGTCTGTTTTCAGTTTCTCGGCCATCTGGTCGCTCTGCATTTCACGGGTGTGGGTTGTCCATGCTTCTTGCTTCCAGTCGGCATGTCCCTCGTGCCCTGGGTCATGTCTCAGGCTCTTTCGTTCCCTGGGCCAGCCTGGTCGACTGATCCTTTTCAGCGTCTTACCTGTCACCGCTTCCTTTGGGGGATCGCCTCCCGTTTCTCTTCCCAGCTGTCGGTCACCTGGTCCTCATATGCATTATCTTCAGATCGCAGGTTTCGGTCCGTTTTTCGGCTCGCGTCAGTCAAAGGTTTAAATCCTTTCTAAGGTAAGTTCAGGTCATGTTCGATCCTCTGAGGACCGTATTTTCGTTTGCTCTTCTCTTCTGAAGGTCTGGGTTTTTCTTTAGCTTACCGGTTCGTTATCGGTTTCGGATCTCCGGTTCCTTGGTCTTGGGCTTCTTCTGGTAAGTATTTTGAATGGTTTCGTTTCCCTCACCTTTCATCTTAGTTTTAGGCTGTTCCTTTGCGACCGCAGCTTCGTTTCCCTCTCATTTACCTTTCCGCAGGTTAAGGATGTTGCACGTGTCAGAGATGGAAGACAATATTTCCCTTCCTGGAACATCGGCTTCGGGTCACTCCGTCAGCGCTTACTTGCGGAGCTGGACTGTGTCTAGGCTGGTCACCGAGCTCAACCGCAGGGGGATTCGTCATCCCGCGTCAGCCCGCAAGGCGGAATTATACCGCTTGTTGATGACGGCCCCGAGTTCAGTGGAGAGTCAGTCTAGCTCTCCTTCCATCCAGCAAGCCCTGTCCCAGATTCAGTCCTCTATCAGCGGGCTTGCCAGTTCTTTATGTGACATTCAGGCCAGGGTTGCAGCCCTCGAGTCCAGACCCTCGGCAATCCCACCCTCCCCAGTGGTGGCACCCTCCCCACCTCTAGATGTGGCAGGTAGGCCAGCTTCTGGTCCTCTGATTGCCCCGTCTCACTTCATTCCCGAGCATATTAAGAAGGACATCCTTGCTGGGAAGGATGTGAATTTGGCCTCCATCCTCATCGCCTCCCAGGACATCTCGGAGAATCGGATCATTAATTGCGGGGAGGTTTTGGTGGTCTTGAAGGCCAAAGACGCCAGACTTAACCGCAAATTGTCCATTCCCGAGTTTCTCCTGGCCTTTAGCCTGTATCGGGACATTGTTTGTTCTGCCATTCAGTCCAGGAGGGAGGAGCTTGATACCTACCTGTATCGGGTGTCGGACCTGGGCCACAAGTACGGTGGCTCAGCGTTTTACGATTATCACAGGTCCTTTTCCGCTAAGGCGGCAGCAGCCCTGTCGCAGTTTCAGTTCATGACTAATTGGGCTGATCTCGACATGGAGCTGTTCTGCCGTCATTTCGCCGGTCTCAGAGCTCCCTCCTGCACCTCTTGCCAGTCCATATTGCATTCCTCTGACTGGTGTCCCGATCGGGCTCATCCTTCCCAGCCGGGAGCTGCTCCTAGTACTTCCGGGGCCACCAAGCCCTCGGCAACTCTGGACAAACTGGGCAGACCAATCGTCTTTTTAGGTAGCAGCCAGGTCTGAAACAACTTCAATGCGGGGGGTTGTGCCTTTAACGCCTGTTGAGCTCTTCACATCTGCTCGGCATGTTTTCGGGCCCATCCGCGTTCGGCTTGTACCAGGAAATCTTCCAAGAGCTCCTGACTAGCCGACATTGATATAGACCTTCTGGCTGTTCTGCTGCAGGATCACCCAGACCGTCTTTTCGTGGCCTTCCTCTTGGCCGGGTTCAAGGAGGGCTTTCACACAGGGCTCATCACCCTGCCTCACGGGTCATGGGAGGGTCCCAATTTGCGCTCGGCGTTCGGTGACCCGGAGGCCGTGGATGCCCTCCTTCGATCCGAAGTTGAAAAAGGGTTCATCATTGGTCCCTTTCTCCACATTCCGTTTCAGTCCTGGCGGATCAACCCTATTGGGCTGGTTGTGAAACAGTCTTCGAATAAAAAACGCCTCATCTACGATCTGTCAGCGCCTCATATGTCATCCACCCCAAGCCTGAATTCTCTTATCCCTTCTGAGGAGTATTCTATGCAATACTCGTCAGTTTAGGAAGCCATTCAGCTCATTCTCCAGTCGGGGGTTGGGTCTTGGCTTGCCAAGGTAGACATAGCCGATGCCTTCAAGCTTCTCCCGGTCCACCCGCATCTTTGGAGATACTATGGTATCATTTGGTCGGACCGGTTTTATTTTGCCAACCGCTTAACCTTTGGGTCCAAGAGCAGCCCCTGGCTGTTCGACCAGTTTGCCAGGGCTCTCCATTGGATCCTGGTGCATCACGGAGGTCTTCCCATGGTAATTCATTACCTAGACGATTTTTTGCTCATTCAGAACCCTCATCCGGTCCCCTCAATTCCCGCTACCCTCTTGGAGTTCTTCTCCCATCTCCAGGTGCCCGTGGCCTCCACCAAGACCGAGGGCCCTGCCACCAGGGTAACCTTTCTGGGCATCACGTTAGATTCCATCAAGATGGAGGCCAGTCTGCCCCCTGAAAAGTTGACCCGGATCCGCTCTGCCATCTCCCGGGCGGTCAGCGCTCTGTCCCTGACCAAGGCGGAGCTTCAGTCCTTACTGGGTCTGCTGAATCATGCCACGAAGATCATGCCCCAGGGCCGATCTTTTCTGGCCAGCCTGTTGCATCTTCTTTCCACAGTTCCTGACCAGGATTCGGTTGTCCACCTGAACTGCCACGCCATCTCGGACCTTGCCATGTGGAATACCTTCCTTTCGGATTGGAACGGCATTTCCCTCTTCGTTCCCCGCTGGGACTCTGCTTCCCCGATTATTTTCTGCAGAAGAAGGGGAAGGGTCCACGCACCCGTAGACAGCCGGTGTCGGGGGAATTGTTCAGAGCCCTATCCTCGGCCTTAGACGGCAGTCCTTTTGGGCCCTCTCTCAGCACAGTTCTGAAGGCGGCTATTTACCTCGGGTTCTACGGCTTCCTCAGGCCTGGTGAATTCACATCAGGCTCCGGGCGTCATAGCTTCCTCCAGAAACGCCACCTAGTCTGGTCCGCAGACCATTTTGTCCTCCATCTCCCGTCCTCCAAGACCAACCAGTTTGGTCCCCCCACCGAGATCAAGTTTTTCCCTTCAGGTAACCATTGGTGCCCGGTCGAGGTTCTGTGGCAATTATCGTCCTGCTTCACGGTCTCTCCACCAGACTCCCCTCTTCTGCCTTGTGTAGGTAAGCCACTCACCACATCGAAATTCATGTCCCTTGTCCGGTCCCTGATGCAGGGGTTGGGTCACGACCCCAGTACTATTTCAGGTCATTCCTTCCGCATTGGGGCTGCGTCGGCAGCTTCTAAGCATCAGGTCCCCGCACATGTCATTCGCTGCATGGGGCGTTGGCGTTCGTCCTGTTTCGCCCGTTATATACCAGATCCCCAGGCAGAAATCTCTCAGGCCTTCCGTACACTGGCTTTGTAATATATTCAATAAAACTATGTTACCTATTCAGAGTCTTTGGCCCCTTTTCTTGGCGTACCCGCGATCGTGGCTCCCGGAACACCCCAGCCACTAGGTTCAGGGTTAAGGGTTTCCCCTTTCCCCACTTCCACCATCCTTAGCCCTGACCACAAATGGTTAAGGCTACAGCGCAGCCTGTAATTGTGGGAGGGGCATGCAGCATTTAGGCCGGCACGCACCTCCTCTCCAGCCTGGCGTTCCTGCGGCGTGCCCCTCCCTCCCCTTTCTTCCACTCTCACCTTGGGTATGCCCCCTTTTCTTGGCGTACCCGCGATCGTGGCTCCCGGCACACCCCAGCCACTAGGTTCAGGGTTAAGGGTTTCCCCTTTCCCCACTTCCACCATCCTTAGCCCTGACCACAATTATTGATCATAGCCACCTATTACTTGTTGCTGTGATCATTTGGTCGTACATTCTTAATGGTCTCCAGTTTGACATATTTCGGATCGGGTTGAACGGTTAGTGGGAGGGGCTAGGGAAGATCCAGCAGTCATGGTCCATATTGGAACCAATGACAAAGCTAGAGGTAGGTGGAGCATCCTTAAAAATTATTTTAGGGATTTAGGTCACAAGCTTAGGGCAAGGTAGTGTTTTCCGAAATACTACCTGTACCATGAGCCACACAAGAAAGGCAGTTGAGATTAGGGAGGTTAACAAGTGGCTCAAGAACCGGTATAGGAAGGAGAGGTTTGGGTTTCTGGAAAACTGGGCCAACTTCTCTGTTGGCAACAGGCTCTATCATAGGGATGGGCTTCACCTCAATGGGGAAGGTGCAGCTGTTTTGGGGGAGAAGATACTAGAAGGTTGAAGGAGTGTTTAAACTAGGGACTGGGGGCAGGGTGATTACATTAAAGGAGGGGAAGATAGTTGTCACGGATGGTGCTGCAGAAAACTAGAACTGAAATTACATAGGACCCACTAGCGCGTGTTGAGACAAAGCACTAAATATTTTCAATTGGTCACTATGACCATAGATTGTCTCTGGGTTAACACGTGCTACTAAATTATCAATGTTAAAATTTATACCCCTGAAGACGCCAAGTGTGTTTGGCGAAACATGTCGGGGGGCAGAGTGTGTTATGTGTGGTTTTAGCCAGTGAATGACCTGCCGAGCAACGATGTATGACATGATTGTCAGCACTTAATGCACTAGGAGGACGCTCAATACCTACAAGGGGCACACTGTGGATTAACAGTGCGCATCAAACTAACTGTGACAACTGTGTAACAGTGACAGTAGGAAATACTAAAGACTATGGCTTGAGTGCCCCCCAGTGGCCTAAAAGTATATACACTCCAGATATAATTGCAATTAAGGCAGGCATCACTGATAATTTTAAAGGTGTAAGGTGTGAGTTCTAGTTATATGTTTTATAGATAATACTAATAAACGTTAAATTTTAACATTGATAATTTAGTAGCACGTGTTAACCCAGAGACAATCTATGGTCATAGTGACCAATTGAAAATATTTAGCAGAAAACTATAAGTCACAAATAAAGATCCAACTGACTTGATCCCAAACTAAGGAACATATGGGTGAGCCCTACAAAAGCCCTAGAGCTCTTCCTGACTGCTCAGCCCATGCAAAGATCTTAATGATAGAAAGTTGCATGCCCCCGTACCTAGACTGAGTAACACCTGAAAACCCTATAATAGTGAGGGGACACGACCACCGGCTTCCTGCACTCAATACGGAGGGAGTCAGGGTCACCTAGAATCAAGCCAACAGGAAAACACAAATAAAGGAATAGACTTTATCTATGGATTTGATATACCTAGTTCCCCATTTAATCCAGGTAGAATTTCTGCATGCCCCAAGTGTGACACCCCTAAGACAGATCTATATCATGGTTTATGGATATGTTCGAAATTAAACAGATACTGGGAGGAAATTAGCCAGATGTTGGGTAGGATTAGTACAATACGCGCGGCAATCACGCCATCAGTGGCAATACTACATTGTGATGCTGCAAATCAAACAGTTAACCAGGCCTCAGAGAAAAAAGGAGGTGAGTTCTCTAAAATACCATTGGTAGGCCATAAACTGTTTATGGTAGCCAAAAGATGTCTGCTGCAGCTATGGCTATCAACTGAGGTCCCTACACAAGTAATGGTGGTAGCCCAAATGCGCATCCTATTCCATTTAGAATGGTTGGAAGTGCTAAAATGCAAAGAGGTGCTTGGACAGCGTTTATTTCAAACATGGAAAATGTTTGTTTTGGCATATGTTCCATGCACAGAATACATGAAAATAATGAGCCCATTCAGGTTGACAACTTGGTATCTAAAAGAAGATCTGAAAGGGGATCTAGGTCCATTAAAAATATCCAGATAAAACTCAGCCGATATTTCCAGACTCGCTAGGAGACCAAGTGTAATTACTGTTAGAAAGGGGAAGATAACCTAACATGTCCGTAATATCTGCCCATGTGGAGCCACCTTTATTGCGATTAGAGTTTCCTTGAAATATACCTAGGATAACAGATCTACATAAGTTGGGTTGGGGGGGTGGGGGGGTGGAGACCAGGAGGTTCGCCAGTTTATGTAAAAGTCTGATTTATGGGGGAGGTCGGGGGGGGGGAGAAAAAAGAAAATGAGATTCCAAATGTATTATTTGAACTGATCTTTATTATACTCTGATTGATGTAATGCAATGATGAATGGAGGAAAATGTAATGACTCCAAATTGCTTGACATGTGTAATTTGATGGATAATGTATGGATTCTCACAAACTTAATAAAAAGATATAAAAAAAAAAAAAAAAAAAAGGAATAGACTTATCTGAGGAACTAGCAGTTGCAGCCTCTAGCAGTGAGCACAATCCAGGAAGTGGTATAAACCGCAAAGTGAAGCAGTATGGGAGGGGATATAAAGGGAGGCGATCACTGCTAATAGATGACAGCCGGGAGAGGGAGGAGAGATGACAAAACGAAACCAAAACAAAAGAACATCATGCAAGAGGTACTGAAGAACGTCTGTCAGAACTTCTCAGAGATCTGGCGGTGACAATAGTGCAGATAGAGACCTGGGTTGAGGTAATGGAAGGAGGGACTAGAACAGGTCATAAAAAAATGTGTAGAGTAAAAAATATACAAAAACCTCTCAGTTGTATGTACACTCAGTGGCGTGCCTGGGGGAGGGGCTTTCCGCCCCCGGTGCCGACTCTCAGGGGGGTGCCAGAGGCAATGAACGCTTCCATCAATACAGACAGAAGCGCTCATTGCTTTACCCTTTATAAGATGCACTGCATCTTATAAAGGGAATACTGGTAGTGAGCGCTTCCATAATGGAAGCGCTCATTAGTGTGCAGGAGGAGGGGGAGAGAAGCGCTGTTCAGTACTTACCCCTTATCCTGCTTGCTCTTCTCAGGGCCCCCGCTGCTGTGTCCTGGCTGCCTGCAGCATCAGGACATACAGAGCGCACTCTGACCTGACACTGCAGGAGGTCAGGTGACTGCAGCACCGGCCCTGAGAAGAGAAGACGGCCAAGACAGGGAGAGTGGTGGCAGGAGAGGTAAGTATTATTTTACAGTCTGATCTGAGGCAGGGATGGACATACCGCCTGTGCAGCTGGTTCAGCTGCACAGGGGCCCAGCAAGGGAGGGTGCCCATCCCAGTGCCAGCTGAGGCGTTAATTTTTTTATCTTATCATATTTTTAATTCCCTACCTCTGGCAACAGGGTAACCTGGGCACTATGGTGTGGAGGTCGGGAGGGGGCAGAGTTTTTTGGGGGGCCTAATTAGCACTTACTGTGAATCTGCTGCCGGTTTGTGTCCACACTCCATAGCTGAAGGACCAGTGGCATAGCTATAGGGGTCGCAGCGGTCGCACTTGCGACCGGGCCCCTAAGTCAGGGGGGCCCACAGGGACCCCCAGGAGAGACGGAGTAAAGCCCTGACTCATGGAGTGCTCTGACGGGGCCCGGCATGAAGTACAGTGACAATGCCGGGCCCCGTCTGAGTGCTCTTCAAACATGTACTGTATAATATGAGCGGGGGGGGGGGGGGGAGGTTTGCGCAGAGGCAAAGGGGGGCGCGCACACTCACACAGACACCCGGCAGTTCTTGTCACTGCCGGCCGGGCTGTATCCAGAGTGAAGCAGGTGATTCCTTATGTGATTATTCTTTTTTTCTCTATCACCGCAGGGACCTTGTTTTGAATCCAGTGGACATCACGCCGACGCCAGCGACACCCTGGATGAGGTAGGACCAGATTTTATTAGGACTGGGTGAGTGAAGCCTTGCATTGGGCTTAGTGTAAAAAAAAATTGCAGCTTCTTTGTAAAAATGGGGGGGGGGGGGGGGGGGCGATTCAAGGTTTTCACTGGGGCCCATAACAGTCTAGTTACGCCCCTGTGAAGGACCTTCGATGACATCATTGTCATGTGATCTTTTCAGCAGTGGAAGTGGAGGTAGGACCTGTGATGAGGTCACCATCATGTGACCAGTGCAGAAAGAGGCAGCTCAGCAGTGGAGACCTGTGATGCCATGGAATGAATGTAAGTGTCAGAGAAATGCTGGGAGATGTGGTTCTCCCCATTATACCTCCTCCCTGCTTAGTGGGAGGGAAATATGTTATTTAACTGGGACTGTTTGCTAGAGGGGCTGAAAGGAGGGGAGGGGTGTCAGTTACATAGGACTGTATGTTATAGAAGACTATAAGAAAGATATGTTTTTTACATGGGACTGTATGTTATAGAAGATTGGAGGGAGATGACTGGTGTTATTTACATTGGACTGGATATTTTAGAAGACTGGAGGGTAAGGAGTGATGTTATTTATATGGGACTATGTGTTGGAGGGGCGTGAAAGAGGGGATTTAAGTTATTTACATGGGACTGTAAGTTATAGAGAACTGTAGGAAGAGAAGTTATTTACATGGGACTGGAGGGAGAGGACTGGTGTTATTTACATGGGACTGATTGGTATAGAAGACTGAAGGGAGAGGAGTGAAGTTATTTACATGTGACTGCATGGTATAGAAGACTGTAAGGAAGATTGGTTATTTACATGGGACTGTATCATATAGACGAATGGTGTTATTTACATGGGACAGCATGGTATAGAAGACTGGAGGGAGGGGACGGGCATTATAATTTATGGGGGTACTACAGAGATGATTATAACTACGGGGGTACGGCAGGAGGTATTATAATTACAGGGGGCACTGCAGGGAACATTATAAATACTGTGGGCAGGGTATTACTACTACTGAGGGCTCTATAGAAGTGCCTTATAGATTATAAGAGGTGCCCTATAGGGAGGCCTTATTAGTACTGAGGGCACTGTAGCGAGCCTTATTACCACTGGTGATACTATTTGGGGGTGGCTTCCGCCTGGCAGTGAGCCCGGTGATGTCACCGGCACTAATGGACATGCTTTAGCGCTGCCTTAGCCTGTAAAATGGCTAGGGCAGCGCTAAAGCCACCCATCAGTGCCGGTCTGTTGGGCCCATGTTCATATATGCCTGCATTATTGAGGGGGGAAAAAAAGAATATTTGAATATATGCAAATGATCCTCTAGGAGCAACGGGGGTTTTACCATTACACCTAGAGGCTCTGCTGTCTCTGCAACTGCCGCTCCCTGTCTAATTTGACAGGGCCTGGCAGTGAAAATGTCATCCGGGCCATGTTAAAGTGCACAGGGCGCGGCAGTTACAGAGAGAGCGGAGCCTCTAGGTGTGATGGCCAGTTTGCATTGTTCGCCCGCGAACATATGCGGACTGACATCTTTTTTCAGAAGTCCGGCGAGGCACAGGTAAGCCCTTACCTGTGACTGTGCCGCAAGCCGGTCTGAAAACAAATGCAGTCACTGGGAGCAGGCAGTTCCGAGAACAGCCCGATGAAGGCCCACGGTGGCTGTTCTCGGAACTGCCTGCTCCCGCTGACAGCACTTGTTTTCAGACCGGCTCGCGCACAGGCACATATAAGGGCTTAGGCTACTTTCACACGAGCGTTCGGAGCGGATCCGTCTGATGTTTCATCAGACGGATCCGCTCCGATAATGCAGACGTTTGCATCCGTTCAGAACGGATCCGTATGCATTATTACTTAGAAAATTTTCTAAGTCAGAAAGTAGCCTGAGCGGATCCGTTCAGACTTTACATTGAAAGTCATTGGGGAACGGATCCGCTTGAAGATTGAGCCATATGGTGTCATCTTCAAGCGGATCCGTCCCCATTGACTTCCATTATAAGTCTGGACGGATCCGCTCGCCTCCGCACGGCCAGGCGGACACCCGAACGCTGCAAGCAGCGTTCAGGTGTCCGCTCACTGAGCGGAGCGGAGGCTGAGCGCTGGCAGGCGGATGCATTCTCAGTGGATCCGCCTCCACTGAGAATGCATTAGGGCCAGACGGATGCGTTCGGGGCCGCTCGTGAGCCCCTTCAAACGGAGCGCACGAGCGGACACCCGAACGCTCGTGTGAAAGTAGCCTTACCTGTGCCTTGCCGGACTTGTGGTTAAAAAAATAAATAAATAAATGGGAGTTTAGGTTGAAAATAAATAAATAAATGGAGCAGTTTGAAGAAAAAATTAAATAAAAAATCAAATACAAGGGGACTCTTTAAGGTTCTGCAGCATGTGTCGCAAGTTGATTGCCCATCATCTTCTCTAGTGGGGTCTCAAGCAGTGCGTTATTTATCAATTATTGGGTCAATTGTCTACAGGTTTTTCTTTCATATATGCGTCCATAGGTTCGTGGCTCCTTCTATCTACCCGATGCACGGCTTCGTAACAGCAGACGCATTTATTCTTAGTAGACACATTTAGCATCAGGGTCAAAGTAAGCTATTGTGCATCACGTGAGTAGATTTAGGACTAGGGGGTTGGTACAGTTGCTAATATTCCGTTTTTAACATGTTCAGCTACGTTCAGTCATTTCATCAGCAAGGTATCAGTTGCCAGGTACAGTAGCATTGTGGGTGCGTACTCACATTCCACTTACAAAGTTGGTTATGGCAAATCTGTTTGTCGGACAGGTCTCTCACGTGTCTATTATATCCTTGGTTAGGCTCTAGCCTGTCACGGCCACAGACTCGATAAAAAAAAAAAAAAAAACTTAAGTCCTGTCATGACTACAGGCGACTACAGGCATTAATTTGATACGTCTGTCATATCTACAGACACAATAAGTCCTGTCACGACTACAGGTATCAATTCGATACGTCTGTGATGTCTACAGACACATTAAGTCCTGTCACGACCACAGGATACGGTCCTACACTGTGTGCCTCGTCCACTCTCATGTCTCAGTCTACACTCGTTCGGGGCTTGCAAGGCTACTTAGGTCACATTCTATTCTGCTATGTACACATCTTCCCATATTCAGTCACTTCGGTGAAGGGGTGCTCCGCATGCTGGACGGCATCTCGTGTGCTGGTACGGTGGTTCTTGGCACATCGGTGGTCCGTGATACTAGTGATACTAGTGAATGGCACAAACTGGTGTTGGGTATTCATCTTCTGCATTAATCATGTTGTGTTTTAGTAGGATGTCTCAAGAATCATTGATGGGCGATACATCATCATCCCGTGGGAGCGTGGTGTCACGTTCCGCAAGAGACTCCACACCATCATTAAGGTCATGGAGTTATCCAAAAGAGGCATTCCATTTCCAGCTTCTGCAAGGAAGGTGGAACTGTTTCGTCTTCCGTCTTCAGTTCTGGAGGTCCAAAATCCGCAGGTGGTGTCCATGGACACTCTTCAGACCTCGCTTACGCAACTGCACGCGGCCATCAACTCCATGGAGCCATCATTGTTGAACTTTCAGGCCAGGCTAGAGTCGGTCGAGGCAGGCGATACAGCTGCCCGTTTGGTGTGCCAAAGTCCGACAGGTTCTTCTAGCCTACAGGCTAGTGTTGCTGGTGGGTCAGGTTCTGTACCCCCTATCGCACCGTTCGTTTTCGTTCCAGCCAACATTCAACAGGAAATAATTGACGGCAAGGACTTGAACTTAGCGTCCTTACTCATAACAGCCCATGAGGTGCCATACAACAAGACCATAGTCTGTGGGGAGGTCTCGGTGGTCCTCAAATCTAAGGACGTGAGGTTGAATAGAAACTCAGCATACCAGAGTTTGTCTTAGCTTTTAGTCTGTACAGGGATGTTGTCTTATCCTGTTAGGGTCCCATCCACATGCAGACTGGGTACAGTATGTTATCAATGGTCTTTACGCAGGTTTCCATACAGGGCTATTGGCTCTTCTCTTTTTGCAGGTCTCTCCACAAGCAGACCGCGTACCATCACCAGTGCCCAGGCTCGACCAGCTAGTGATGGATTAACGGTTTATCTCACCACTGCCAGGTCCCTTATGACTAAAGCCCTGTCCTGTAACACCCTGAGGATATACAAACCGGATTCCAAAAAAGTTGGGACACTATACAAATCGTGAATAAAAACTGAAAGCAATGATGTGGAGGTGCCAACTTCTAATATTTTATTCAGAATAGAACATAAATCACGGAACAAAAGTTTAAACTGAGAAAATGTACCATTTTAAGGGGAAAATATGTTGAATCAGAATTTCATGGTGTCAACAAATCCCCAAAAAGTTGGGACAAGGTCATTTTCACAACTGTGTGGCATCTCCCCTTCTTCTTACAACACTCAACAGACGTCTGGGGACCGAGGAGACCAGTTTCTCAAGTTTAGAAATAGGAATGCTCTCCCATTCTTGTCTAATACAGGCCTCTAACTGTTCAATCGTCTTGGGCCTTCTTTGTTGCACCTTCCTCTTTATGATGCGCCAAATGTTCTCTATAGGTGAAAGATCTGGACTGCAGACTGGCCATTTCAGTACCCGGATCCTTCTCCTACGCAGCCATGATGTTGTGATTGATGCAGAATGTGGTCATCTCCACATCATTGCATTCAGTTTTTATTCACAAATTGTTTAGTGTCCCAACTTTTTTGGAATCCGGTTTGTACTATGAATTAAGGCTATACATCAGTTGTAACAATTATGTTCATTATGTTTGCACCACGGTGTGGGACAGCCATGTCCTGGTCATGTGTTTCATTTGAATCCACTCGATTGGTTTTTAAATTGTACATTTTCTAACTTCATTTTAAGCTAATATTAAACACTATCTGCACAAAACACATAAGTAAGTGACTATCAAGTGAAGGAATTTTATGGGGTTTTTAATTTAAAGTAAATGTGTCACCAAATATTTTCTCTGCTGGTTAAAACCAGATAGCAACAAATATCCTTATTTCTAATGTGTTTTTATTATCTGATTGCAGATTTGTTTATTATTTTTCCTACAGTTGCAAGAAAAAGTATGTGAACCCTTTGGAATTATATAGATTTCTGCACAAGTTGGTCATAAAATGTGATCTGATCTTCATCTAAGTAACAACAATAGACAATCAAAGTCTGCTTAAACTAATAACACACAAAGAATTAAATCTTACCATGTTTTTATTGAACACACGATGTAAACATTCACAGTGCAGGTGGGAAAAGTATGTGAACCCCTAGCTTAATGACATCTCCAAGAGCTAATTGGAGTGAGGTGTCAGCCAACTGGAGTCTAATCAATGAGATGAGATTGGAGATGTTGGTTACAGCTGCCCTGCCCTATAAAAAACACACACTAGTATTGGGTTTGCTTTTCACAAGAAGCATTGCCTGATGTGAATGATGGCTCGCACAAAATAGCTCTCAGAAGACCTACGATTAAAAATTGTTAACTTGCATAAAGCTGGAAAGGGTTATAAAAGTATCTCCAAAAGCCTTGCTGTTCATCAGTCCACGGTAAGACAAATCGTCTATAAATGGAGAAAGTTCAGCACTGCTGCTACTCTCCCTAGGAGTGGCCGTCCTGTAAAGATGACTGCAAGAGTACAGCGCAAACTGATCAATGAGGTGAAGAAGAATCCTAGAGTGTCAGCTAAAGACTTACAAAAGTCTCTGACATATGATAACATCCCTGTTAGCGAATCTACGATACGTAAAACACTAAACAAGAATGGATTTCATGGGAGGATATCACAGAGGAAGCCACTGCTGTCCAAAAAAAACATTGCTGCATGTTTACAGTTTGCACAAGAGCACCTGGATGTTCCACAGCAGTACTGGCAAAATATTCTGTAGACAGATGAAGCCAAAGTTGAGTTGTTTGGAAGAAACACACAACACTATGTGTGGAGAAATAGAGACACAGCACACCAACATCAAAACCTCATCCCAACTGTGAAGTATGGTGGTGGGGGCATCATGGTTTGGGGCTGCTTTGCTGTGTCAGGGACTGGACGGATTGCTATCAGCGAAGGAAAAATGAATTCCCAAGTTTATCAATACATTTTGCAGGAGAACTTAAAAGGTTTCTGTCTCCCCATTAAACCGTTTTTTTTTTTTTCTTTACTAATAATCCCTACACTGTGATCTCAGCATACATAAGCTAATTAATGATTTTCGTTCAGTAGAATTTGCTAAAAATTGATTTTTATAATATGTAAATTACCTTGCTACCAGCAAGTAGGGCGGCTACTTGCTGGTAGCAGCCGCATCCTCCGATCGTAATGACGCCCCCTCCGCTTGTTGATTGACA
This sequence comes from Bufo bufo, assembly GCF_905171765.1. Classification (NCBI taxonomy): domain Eukaryota; kingdom Metazoa; phylum Chordata; class Amphibia; order Anura; family Bufonidae; genus Bufo; species Bufo bufo. The sequence continues at coordinate 449,402,157 of NC_053392.1, forward strand.
GGGCCAGGGAACGGAATCGTTCTGTGCTGGCCCTGCCTGTTTTCATTCAATATCTGGCGCCTGCGCCGCGGCCGTACCTATCTTCAATCTGCGCAGGCACACTGAGAGGCGGCCACTCACTCGGCCGCTCCATCCTCAATGCGCCTGCGCCGATGACGTCACATCTACACCCGGCGCAGGCGCATTGAAGATGGAGCGGCCGAGTGAGTGGCCGCCTCTCAGTGCGCCTGCGCAGATTGAAGATAGGTACGGCCACGGCGCAGGCGCCAGATATTGAATGAAAACAGGCAGGGCCAGCACAGAACGATTCCGTTCCCTGGCCCTGTCAATCAACAAGCGGAGGGGGCGTCATTACGATCGGAGGATGCGGCTGCTACCAGCAAGTAGTGTAGGGATTATTAGTAAAGAAAAAAAAAAAACGGTTTAATGGGGTGACAGAAACCCTTTAAGGCCATCTGTCCACCAGCTGAAACTCAACAGAAGATGGGTGTTGCAACAGGACAACAACCCAAAGCATAGAAGTAAATCAACAACAGAATGGCTTAAACAGAAGAAAATACGCCTTCTGGAGTGGCCCAGTCAGAGTCCTGACCTTAACCTGATTGAGATGCTGTGGCATGACCTCAAGAAAGCGATTCACACCAGACATCCCAAGAATATTGCTGAACTGAAACAGTTCTGTATAGAGTAATGGTCAAGTATTACGGAGTCCTGACCGTTGTGCACGTCTGATCTGCAACTACAGGAAACGTTGGTTGAAGTTATTGCTGCCAAAGGAGGTTCAACCAGTTATTAAATCCAAGGGTTCACATACTTTTTCCACCTGCACTGTGAATGTTTACATGGTGTGTTCAATAAAAACATGGTAACATTTAATTCTTTGTGTGTTATTAGTTTAAGCAGACTGTGATGTCTATTGTTGTGACTTAGATGAAGATCAGATCACATTTTATGACCAATTTGTGCAGAAATTCATATCATTCCAAAGGGTTCACATACTTTTTCTTGCAACTGTATGAGGGCAGCCATCTTGCCTGGGCTGTTTTCAACAGCATTTAAAGAAAACATTAAGAAAATGGATTTACAGCACACAATGGTCTAGGGCTGACCATATTGACTTAAATGAGAGAGCTTTATAGTTCTTTGACCAGTCATTGTACACGGAAAGAATAGATAAGATTTGACAATCACTTATTGTGAATGGTGGATCCTGTCTTATCTATAGACAGAGGTGATATCATTACAGGCAGGATTAGAATGACAGATAAGCAGGTAACTGCAGTAAAGGAATCTGTACACACCAGGAATTGGCCCTATTATTAGGCTTAGCGGCCAATGCAAAAACTACAGGATTTTATGTTTGTTTGTTTTTTAATTAAATAAAGATATTGACATGGAACATTAAAAATAACTATTTAAAATATGTTAAACATAAATATGTGATTTAAAAAATAGGTAAATTCCTTATGATGCCTTCCCTTTAACCCCTTAAGGACACATGACGTACCGGTACGTCATGTTTCCCGAGTCCTTAAGGACACATGACGTACCGGTACGTCATGTGTTGTTCCGATCACGGACCGCGGTATGGAAAAGCAGAGGTTAACAGTCGGGAGCTCCCTCCCTCTCCCATCGGGGGGCTGCTGTGCCTTTGCAGCCCCCATACAGGATGGGGTGACAGAGGGAGGGAGCTCCCCTCCTTACCCTTCCCCGTCTGCGCAGTTGTGGCCACAACTGAGCAGACGGTGAAGGTTCCCATGGCAACAGGACGCCTTCTCAGGCATCCTGCTGTCCGTGGTGCTGAACAGATCTGTGCTAAAGGCATAGATCTGTTCAGACAAAGTGTAAGTAAAATACAGTACAAAACACTATATAGTGTACTGTACTGTATTATACAGACATCAGACCCACTGGATCTTCAAGAACCAAGTGGGTCTGGGTAAAAAAATAAGTGAAAAAAAAGTGAAAGAAAATGTAAAAATCAAAAAACACATTTATCACTGATTAAAAAAAAAACGGTGCCAAAAAAGCTATTTCTTGTTACATTGCCGCACAAAAAGTGTAATATAGAGCAACCAAAAATCATATGTACCCTAAACTAGTACCAACAAAACTGCCACCCTATCCTGTAGTTTCTAAAATGGGGTCACTTTTTTGGAGTTTCTACTCTAGGGGTGCATCAGGGGGGCTTCAAATGGGACATGGTGTAAATAAACCAGTCCAGCAAAATCTGCCTTCCAAAAAAAAAAAAAAAGGCGCACCTTTCACTCTACGCCCCGCTGTGTGGCCGTACAGTAGTTTACGGCCACATATGGGGTGTTTCTGCAAACGGCATAGTCAGGGCAATAAATATACAGTCTTGTTTGGCTGTTAACCCTTGCTTTGTTAGTGGAAAAAATGGGTTAAAATGGAAAATTAGGCAAAAAAAATGAAATTCTCAAATTTCATCCCCATTTGCCAAAACTCTTGTGCAACACCTAAAGGGTTAACGAAGTTTGTAAAATCATTTTTGAATACCTTGAGGGGTGTAGTTTATATAATGGGGTCATTTTTGGGTGGTTTCTATTATGTAAGCCTCGCAAAGTGACTTCAGAGCTGTAGTGGTCCCTAAAAATTGTTTTTTTTGTTAATTTCTGAAAAATTTTAAGATTTGCGTCTAAACTTCTAAGCCTTGTAACATCCCCAAAAAATAAAATATCATTCCCAAAATAATTCAAACATGAAGTAGACATATGAGGAATGTAAAGTCATCACAATTTTTGGGGGTATTACTATGTATTACAGAAGTAGAGAAACTGAAACTTTGAAATTTGCAAATTTTTCCAAATTTTTGGTAAATGAGGTATTTTTTTATGCAAAAAAAATAATTTTTTTTACTTCATTTTACCAGTGTCATGAAGTACAATATGAGACGAAAAAACAATCTCGGAATGGCCTGGATAAGTCAAAGCGTTTTAAAGTTATCACCACTTAAAGTGACACTGGTCAGATTTGCAAAAAATGGCCTGGTCCTTAAGGTGAAAAAAGGCTGTGTCCTTAAGGGGTTAAGTAAGTTTTAACTGCATTGGTGCTGGATCGACCCATACATTTTGAGATTTTTATTCAACTGTCTAGAAAAGTTAAGTTACAGATGTAGTAGAGTTAACACACATGCTTTATGAGACATGTTATCTAAACTAAATGCGTTCAACAAGCACCTTCAATTGCTTTTCAATGGCTTTTGTTTCAAGATAACGTGATGAATTAAGAAATTTGAGTTAAAAGTTTGTGTGTTAATCCTGCTACCTCTGTACTTTCCTAGTAGAGCTAAAAACGCGACCAAATTGGCTATGTAAACACTAATTGGTACTGTGGCTTCTTCTATGTCTCTATATAGTAGTATAGGGATAATGTATTAGATATACACCAATATTTGGCGTGTATCTGCCACAGATTCAGTTGCAAATGGGATTTGTGGCCGAATCTGCGACTTTTCTTCGCTCACACCAAGTCTAAAAACGGGGGGGGGGGGGCGTAGTCAGGAAGTGGCACCTGTTTTAGGTGTAGAAAATGATCTAAATCTATGCCAGCAAGGGAGTTTCTATCTTTTAATCTTATGTACTTTCAATAAAGATGATATTTTTTTATAGACTACGTGTAGCAGTGTACTATTTTTCTTATCGGAGGTGTATAAAATCAAGCATGTACTCATGCAGTCTGCCTTTACAACGATTTGTAAAAGAATGGGTCAGTCTAAAAACATCACTGAATTTGCAAATGATACTGTTATAAGGTGCCACTGTTGCAACAAGTGAGATTGTGATATTTCTTTCCTCCTAGATATTTCACAAAGTGGCATACCACGTAAAGTTATGGAGCATGGTCGCTGAGTGCTGGGGAGCATAGTGCATAAATTTTGTCAATGCTCTGCCGACTCATTAACTGTAAAGTTCCAAACCTCTTCTGGCATTAACATTAGCACTAAAACTGTGCCAGGAGCTTCATGACATGGGTTTCCATGAATAAGAAACTGCATGCAAGCCTTACATCACCAACCACAATGCCAAATATCAGATGGAATAGTGCAAAGTTTGGACTGGACACTGTAGTAATGGAAACGTGGTTTATCAAGTGTCAAAAATGCTTTGGTGTCTGGCAGTTTGATGGATGAGTTTGGGCTTGTTCAATGACTGGTGAATGTTATGTGCCTGACTGCATTGTGCCAGGAGGAGACATATTGCTATGGGGTTGGCCTAGGCACTTTCATTCCGGTGAAGGGAAATCCCCAGTGCACAAAAAAAGATTCATAAAGGCATGGTTGGGTTTGGTGTGGAAGAATTTGACTGAGCTGCACAGAGCCCTGTCCTCAACCTCATCAAACACCTTGGGATACAAGAGAACAAGGATTGTGAGCCAGATCTTCACTTCCTACATCAATGTTTGACCTCACACATGCTGTTTATGGAAAAATAAGTTATTTTAGCTGTGCATGGGGTCCTGTAAGTGTAATATGTGTAGGTATCCGTGTCCCAATGCTTTTGTTTATATAGTGTATATACAGATGTAGCAGGGGTAACACACACACACTCTTAACTCAAATTTCTTAACTCATCAGGTTTTCTTAAAACAAAAGCCATTGAAAAGCAATTGCTTAATGCAGGCATGCTCAACCTGCGGCCCTCTAGCTGTTGCAAAACTACAACTCCCAGCATGCCTGAACAGCCTACAGCAGGGCATTTTGGGAGATGTAGTTTTACAACAGCTGGAGGGCCGCAGGTTGAGCATGCCTGGCTTAACGCATTTAGTTTAGATAACACGTATCATAAAGCATGTGTGTTAACTTTGCTACATCCGTACACAAGACTGGGCACCGGCCTCTACATAACTTAGAAGGATTTTACACTTGTCCAAATGTTCACCAGCTTGCTTGCTGGCATATCCACAAGTAGTTGCAGGGACCGCGCTGATACCAGCAATAATAGACACAATGCAGACTTCAACACACGCTCCAGCAGGCAGCTGTTATAAATCCACTCCTATGGAAGTCTCCTGCAGTACTTCAATGTACAGCACCAATTCCTTCACAAGACAAAGAGACACATAGCGCAATACCCAAGTGGTAAAAGTAAGTATCCAATTTATTGTACTTACAAAGTCCATGTGATAAAAGGCATTTCATAAAATCACACCCGACCCGGGTTTCGCCTTAGGCTTCGTCAGGGGTTGAGGAACTGAATTCCCTCAGACTCTGTGTTAAATATCCTTCCTAAATTGCTGTAGGGCAACACCCAGCTTCCCTTTTGTCCGGAGGGCGGGTGACATGCATTAAATACAACAACACTAAAAACATCCATAATACAAAAAACAATCATACACAATATCAGATAAAAAACAACAAATTGCAAACATTATCCACATGCGCTTCGCATGGGCAATACAAAAAGGTTAAAATATGACAGAGTTTGCGCAAACAGTGCAGCCTGCGATTATGACATGCAAGCTGCCTTCATATCCCATTCTATGTTGAGGCCGTGTGGTAGGAGGGTGCCCATCTCATATATCCACTCTGCTTCTCTTTTGTTTATCTGTTTAACAGGGTCTCCCCCTCTCCAATGTCTCCGCACCAGTTCAACGGCACAGAATCTTAAACCGCTCAGATTTTTCTGGTGCACTTTTTTGAAATGTGCATTAACACTGTGGGTCTCCAGACCCTTCTTAATGTTTCGTACATGTTCAGCAATGCAGGTTTTTAATTTTCTTAGAGTACGACCTATATACTGTGTCTTGCAGGGGCACTCTAACAAGTAGATTACCCCCGCTGTTTCACATGACAGATTCCCTTTTATTTTACACTCCTTATGTTTTGATGTTGACGTCACCATACTTATATTGATATTTTTCTTGTCTTCCTTGCTGGTACCAGCTCGGTCACTGCAACTACTTGTGGATTTGACTGTTTTAAGGAGACTGAACCTACTCCTGGATACGGGTTCCGCTGCTTATTTGTGACTGTGCATCCAGCCCCCCCTTTTTTTCTATGATTGCTGGCATAGATTTAGATAATTTTCTACATCTAAAACAGGTGTAGAAAATGACAAATGGGATGGGGATACTGGCTCACCCTTTTCACCGCCCCCTTTTTTAGACCTAGCGTGAGCATCGGAAAAGGGGAAAAAGTTGCAGATTGTGATGTAATTAACTTTTGCGCTGCAATCTGCGACACATATAAACCAAAAAGTGTGGTATATTTGTTCGTAAAGGACCTCCCTTAATCCCCTCAATATATGCCATTACAAATAATGTTTATAATAGTACATACCTTTACAAAATATTTGATGAGGATTTTGCGAAGGTCAAACACCTGGAAAAGACTTGATGCATTACTATATATTACACTATAACCTTCAAGAATGTATTGGCTTCGTGTTATTTCCCATGTTAGCCATCTCAGATTGAAAGCAGCATTACATGACAGAACGTGTGGCAAATGACCAGTTTGGAAACAGCAGCATCCAGTGTTGTCCTCATCACCTTCAGTAATTGCTTCCACCTCTCTTTGGTGACAGTATGTTCCTTTAATATAAAACAGAAATCTTAAGAGAGTTGACAGAGATAAAAAAAAATTATGCATAAGCAAATATAATGAAATAAAACAAAACAGCACAGTAATAAACTCTTAAATCTCCTAACCGCTCCAGAGTCAATGCTTTTGTGGTCCCTGCAGGTCCAAGTTTAGATTCTGTAAGTGATGATGTGCAAACACTGAAGCATCAGCATGATGTCAGTAAGCAAGGCACGTGACAGCAGCAAGGGACCACTACAACACTGGCATTCAGGGGTTGCAGTCACACGGGGTACAACTGCAACTGGACCTAGAGAAGGAAGTTTACCTGGGCACATCCTGATCCCCAGGCAAGTATTGTTTCCCTGGGATGCAGATTCAGCTGAAAGCTATGACATAGGGCTAAACCGTGAGTGGGCCCAACCTTGCTACCCAAGGGGAGCGCAATTAACTAATAGGCACTGAAGCTCTCATTAGTATGCAAAGTCCACATAGTTGTGAATATGGCGCTCCAAGTCCAAGTGCTAGCATTGCTCACCGCTCCTTGGTCTTCTTCTCCAGATGTCCTCGCGTCACTAGGTCCTGGCAGCGAACAGCGTCCGGATATACTGTGTGTAGGAGTGCACTATGACCTGACATTGTGCAACATCAAGTCATAGTGTAGTGCGGGCGCCAAGACAATGCTGCATGAAGAGAAGTGGTGCCCATCGGAGAAGAGAGTTGAGTTTTTTTTCTGGTCTGCGCTGAGGTCTGCATTTAGGGAACCAAGGAGTCCGTGTTATAGGGATCTGAGGTCTGTATAAATTTGGGGTCTAATCTGGGGTCTGCTTAAACTTGGGGTCTCATATAAGGTCTGTATAAATTTGTTTTTTGCATACATTTGTGAGCTGATCTATGGTCTGTTTAAACTTGGAGTCTGATCTGGGTTCTGTATAAATTTGGGGGCTGCATAAATTTGGGGATTGATATGGAGGGCTGATTTGGCATCTATAAATTTGGAGTCTAATCTGGCATCTGTAAACCTTTGGGGGCTGATTTGTGTTCTGTATAGACGTCTGCATGTAATGGTCTGGACCAAATGGAGAAGAAAAGGTAACTGAACACCTTATATCCCTGAATACATCACCTGTTAGTTACTGGATCTGCCCTTGACTGCTTCTTTTAAAAATTGTTTAAATCTCTTTATTAGAAAGTAATGTCACTTTAAATTGATTTGAGGGGGGAGGGGGGACTACGGAGGGTGGGAGTGGTAGTGACCCTGAGGATGATGTGTCACAATGTAATTCCTCAGTCCATTGCTCTCTGGGGTTGGTATAGTGAAGGAGGGACAAGCTGTGTTCCCTCAGGGCACTCCCTGTAGATTTTTGCACCCTGCCAGACGGTGTAAATGTCGATGTGGATACTAGGCAGGGCACGTGTAGGAGATTCAACGGCCAGCATGAAAGAGACAAGGAGAGATGAAACTTAACAAGAGTCTCTCTTTACTGTATGCACAGTAAGAGTTGTAGTAAATTCAAGAGTTATCTGTACACAGTGCAAATCGTCCCAGGTATTCAAGCATTAGCTAGGTTGCAGCAATGGCCCTCCAGTTACTCCTTCTCTTGCTAAAGTCTCTGTTATTGATTGATTCTGTGGGCTTTCGAGTCCGTGCTACTACACCACAAAACATAGGACATGTCCTATAGACACGGCGACTATATGGTCATGTGAATAAGCCCTAAATCTGCTGCCTTGACCAGCGACCAGCTACTGCCTCCATTCCAGGTTCAGCTTGCCCTGAAAGGTACAGTTCTGCTTGTTAGTGTAGTTCAGGCGTGTCTTCACTCTGCTTTTTAACCCTCCTGAAGACTTTCTATCTAGGGGATGTAAATCCCTGCAGAGGGCTAAAAATAAAGGGGAACACAGTATTTTAACCCGTTCAGGACCTCCGCCATACATGTACAGCAGAAATAAAGGGGTTTAAATATGGACACCTTTCAGAAGCTGAGCAGGTGCTGTTGCCACCGGGTGCCTGCTGTTATATAGAGCAGAAACCTAAAGGCAATACTCGTACATTTAACCCCTCAGGTGTCATGGTCATTTGCGAAGCAGAATCTAAGTCCCGCAACTTCCAATTTGGGGCACTGCACGTGCGCCGTGCAATGTACTGTGCCACCCTATATGAGTGGTGTGTTAAGTAGTACTATTCCTATCAGTTTAATCCCTGTTACGTCCCCTATCAGGGCCCGGTGTATGGAATAGATTTTAGGAACCGGGAGATGGAAAAAGATGGTTGGTCGATTGTCTTACTTCCAATTTGGGGCACTGCGCGTGCGCCGTGCAATGTACTGTGCCACCAGATATGAGTGGTGTATTTAAGTAGTACTATTCCTATCAGTTTAATCCCTGTTACGTCCCCTATCAGGGGACGTGTATGGAATAGATTTTAGGAACCGGGAGATGGAAAAAGATGCAAGGTTGGTCCTCCTACTTCCAATTTGGGGCATTGCGTGTGCGCCGTGCAATGTACTGTGCCACCAGATATGAGTGGTGTGTTAAGTAGTACTATTCCTATCAGTTTAATCCCTGTTACGTCCCCTATCAGGGGACGTGTATGGAATAGATTTTAGACAACCGCAAGGAGTTGTCAATAGTTGACACACTCATGACATAAATTTTATTCCTCTATGTGTCAATCTTGGTGTAGTGATGACTGTGCTCGTGCGCACGTTTGGGAGATTGCAGGCGATTTTGCGGGAGTTTTTCAAAGCCTATGGTCGTGCTGAGGTAGTTCAGTGACAGTTAAGTGACCCAGAAAACAATGATTCTGCAGTGTGGGCCCATTGTTGGCCTAGTAGGCTTTAATGATCACCTTAGATGATCACAAAGAAAATTAATGTTTTTTCTATGCAAAATTATCCAGCCGATCGCTTTTGGTCTGTTCCCATTGAAGCAACGACCTTATCATCTGGGGTGTGCCAACATTGCCATTGCCAACACACTCATAGAGGTGATCGCTTCATTGTAATACGCAAGCCCCTTCACCACAACAAGGTAACGATCATGTATGTGCCGTTTTGTTTTTGCAGCCACAGTGCAGCACCAGAGGCTAGAAAAATTAGGCATGTACACATGCCTAAAAAATTAGGTAGTATTGCAGCCGCTGCTGTTTTCCAGGCAGAAAGTGCACTAAAACATTGCGGCTTGAACCCTAGTTGGTGGCGGATAAGTCACGCAAGTCATCCGGCATGCAGAGATAAAATACAGCAGCGTTTGGACCATTTTTAGCCCAAGGCAGCTCATCTCATCAGGCCTTTTTTAGTCAAATGTATCGCCCACTGTCAGTCCCTTCGGGATCCATGCCTCATTCATCCTAATAAAGGTGAGGTAATCTAGACTTTTTTGACCTAGGCAACTTCTCTTCTCAGTGACAATACCTCCTGCTGCACTGAAGGTCCTTTCTGACAGGACACTTGAAGTGGGGCAGGCCAGAAGTTCTATCGCAAATTGGGATAGCTCAGACCACAGGTCAAGCCTGCACACCCAGTAGTCAAGGGGTTCATCGCTCCTCAGAGTGTCGATATCTGCAGTTAAGGCGAGGTAGTCTGCTACCTGTCGGTCGAGTCGTTCTCTGAGGGTGGACCCCGAAGGGCTGTGGCGATGCGCAGGACTTAATAAGCTCCGCATGTCCTCCATCAACAACACGTCTGTAAAGCGTCCTGTCCTTGCCGGCGTGGTTGTGGTAGGAGGAGGATTACTTTCACCTCTTCCCCTGTTAGATTCCCGTTGTGCTGTGACATCACCCTTACACGCTGTGTAAAGCATACTTTATAATTTTTTTTGGAACTGCTGCATCCTTTCCAACTTCCGGTAATTCGGTAACATTTCAGGCACTTTCTGCTTATACCCGGGGTCTAGTAGCGTGGCCACCCAGTACAGGTCGTTCTCCTTCAGCCTTTTTATACGAGGGTCCCTCAACAGGCATGACAGCATGAAAGACCCCATTTGCACAAGGTTGGATGCCGAGCTACTCATGTCCCATTCCTCGTCCTCACTGAAGGTCTGTTTTTCCCCCCAGCCACGTACAACACCACGGGTACCAGATAGGTGACAACGAGCACCCTGGGATGCCTGCTGTGGTTGGTCTTCCTCCTCCTCAAAGCCACATTCCTCCTCTGACTCCTCTTCCAGCGTTGCCGCAGGTCCAGCAAGCGATGCTGATAAGGCTGTTTCTGGTGGTGATGGTGACCACAACTCTTCCTCTTCCTCTTCACGCTCATCTACAGCCTGATCCAGCACTCTTCGCAGGGCACGCTCCAGGAAGAAAACAAATGGGATGATGTCGCTGATGGTGCCTTCAGTGCGACTGACTAGGTTTGTCACCTCCTCAAAAGGACGCATGAGCCTACAGGCATTGCGCATGAGCATCCAGTAACGTGGCAAAAAAATTCCCAGCTCCGCAGAGGCTGTCCTAGCACCCCGGTCATACAAATACTCGTTGACGGCTTTTTCTTGTTGGAGCAGGCGGTCGAACATTAGGAGTGTTGAATTCAAACGTGTCGGGCTGTCGCAAATCAAGCGCCTCACTGGCATGTTGTTTCGCCGCTGGATATCTGAAAAGTGCGCCATGGCCATGTAGGAATGCCTGAAATGGCCACACACCTCGTGTCCTATAAGCCTGGGTACTTATGCACAAAGCGTTGTACAATCAGATTCAACACATGTGCCATGCACGGCACATGTGTCAACTTTCCCAAATTCAATGCCGCCAACAAATTGCTTCCGTTGTCACACACCATTTTGCCGATCTCCAGTTGGTGTGGATCCACCTGTGCGTTCAGGGCGGACAGGAGTGCTGGTCTGGTGTGACTCTCTGCTTTCAGGCAAGTCAACCCCAAGACGGCGTGACACTGTCGTATCCGGGATGTGGAATAGCCCCTGGGGAGCTGGGGGGGGGTGCAGTTGATGTGGAGCAAGATGCAGCAGCAGAAGAGGACTCAGCCGAGGAGGTTAGCGAAGAGGATGGAGTAGGAGGAGTAGAGGAGGTGGCAGCAGGCCTGCCTGCAAGTCGTGGCGGTGTCACCAACTCCTCTGCAGAGCCACGCATTCCATGCTTGGCAGCCGTCAGCAGGTTTACCCAATGCGCAGTGTAGGTGATATAACTGCCCTGACCGTGCTTTGCAGACCAGGTATCAGTGGTCAGATGGACCCTTGTCCCAACACTGTGTGCCAGACATGCCACCACTTCCTTTTGCACAATCCAGTACAGGTTGGGGATTGCCTTTTGTGCAAAGAAATTTCGGCCGGGTACCTTCCACTG